>NW_008752118.1:289646-301640 GCF_000715545.1 Opisthorchis viverrini
ATGACGGAATCTGATTGAATCCGCGTCGGATTACTATGTGTTTCGACAGGCAGTCACACCGTTTGGACTGCTTTTCTACCTCTTGCTTTCTAACGTCAAGGTGGTCTTTCAGTTTGCCCTCATCAACTGTGCACTATAGACAAATGTTTCAATCATGTATCATATGTTCTATGTATCTAATGCCTAGTTGCACAAGGATTGATCGCCTGTGTCTAAAGATGTTTGCCAACAAAATTAAGCTTACTGAACTTTTCATTTATGAGGCATGGTTATCCCAAATCTTTCCTATGAGTTTCATGGCGTCAGTGTATTCTCAAATGATCTCTCTGAAACGATTTCCAAGTGGCTCGTGTCCCCCTCAACTTTTTTATATTTTCCTCGTGGTACCGCACGTTACAATCACTGAGCTTATGTGAAAATTAACTTTGTTTGGAATGTGCTGTTTGGTCGTCCGTTCTTCCTTATGATCAGTCTCCACAAAATGACTGCAATAACGGCATTTTGCCTACCATCGTATAGGACAGACTATCACCAAAGAATAGCCAATTGTTTTAGTAATTCGGCCACGTGTTCTTCTTCTGGAAGGTTTACTAAAACGTAAAAACCCCGTAGATTTTCAGAATGCAAAAATTAATTTGTCGTAAACACGGCTGTGTATACTTGCCCTTGGTCCGTTGCGGAATCTGTGGAATTGACGCCCACTGTAGTCTTGTGAAAATTCACCTGCTTGCAGCAAGCGCTGTTCAACCAGGTGTGACATCCTCACTCCTGGTGGCAGTTGTCTTCATTTCGAACTACGAGAGGGCCGATGAACTTCACGGTCCAAATTGAGTTTAATGGTAAACCTGTCGAGAATAGTCGCGCCAGTACACGAAACTAACCTACCGTTCTGTCTTTTACTAAAATATAACTGCCATTTTGAATGGCAATCTTAGGAGCCCCCATTTTATTTATTTAAAGCAGGCTATTTCGTCATAGATGCACACTTGACGGTGTATAGGTCACTATATCAAAAACACCATTTTCTCAGCCACATTTAGCACCTATGTAGTTCTGATATTCTGGAATTCTATGAGGATGAGTATCTACAGAGCAGACACATTATGACGGTTTTGGCATATACATCTGTATATTTGTTCTACTGGAACAAATACTATGTCAGTGCATAATGGTGCATTAACTGCCGTCGATATACGAAGCTATTTCCAGTTGGCTATGTGCAGTTTCCGAGAAATCCTGTGAAGACGTGTGTTAAACGCGAAGCCATACAGCACCATATTTTGCTTTATGCAGCACAGGCGCAGAATGAAACTACCACAGGTTATGGAGTATAAGACCAAAACAAAAACACTTTAGTACCACCTTTAAATATACATCCTTATTTCAGGTAGAAAGTCCCAGCATATTTTGCGCCGCATTTCAACAAGCTCTTATTAGGCGACACTGCCCGATTCCAAACACGATAAGCGATATTTAGGTGCGTATGATTAGTTTTCGGCCGATGCGGCCTGGAGTTGGCATATATGATTGTGGGGGGAGTGCATTAGACAGCTTGTGTGCAAGTAAGTTAGTTCAGAACTTGCAGAGACATAAATCATAGATATAAGTTGGTGTTGAATGTTTGTAGGATGAGTGGACCTCGGAATGGAGCTAGTCCGGCTTCAGTATGGGCTGTCCTGTTCCACGGTTGCGAGACCTGTTTGTTTGATAAGCGTAACCAAGGCGTTTTCAGGTGTTTGACAATGGTTGTCCCAGAACCATAGCTCGTGTGGGTCAATGTCGGAAACTTCGTGAGGCGACATTTAGATAGATGCTTGTGAACCGGGGATTTCTACTGAAAAGTGTGGCCTTGAAGTCTTCGTCTAAATCATTTTCATTATCCGAACCACATTATCTGAACCGCATCATGTTTAGCTAACTTACTAAATCATTTATTCAGTATGGTCGACATGGTTTTGCAAGTGATGATGGGTGGCGATATTACGACAAGAACAACGAGTTAGATGAAGCCCAACAGGGTTTCCCAGGGTGGTTAGATTGCTACCGTGGTTTGTAACGGTCTCTAGTTTCGATGACCAAGACAGAGCAGTCGATTTTATTAAGCCATATTGTTTCGTTATCGAAGAGCATAAGTAGGCCAAATATGGGATTTAGTGCCCACGACTGAATCTTCCTGAGGTTGACCTTTTCGATAAAGTTTGGAGCAAGATAGAAAAGAACAAAATTGATTGGTGTATTTCCATTCATCAACGGACCAAAAATGCTAGACATCAGCCAGGCAAGATCGCTCCAACGTGGATGTTTATTATTTTTGTGGGTAAACTTGTGTGCACACTCTGTGATTGTCAGTTTACTGAAGCCAATCTTTGAGGACATTAGGGCGTTCAGTTGATCAACATTATAGCCGGCAACTAAGTCGATACCTACATCAGGGTCGTCAAACGAACGAATTCAATTTCGATGCACGGGACCCAAAAGCAGGAAGTGATAGCCGCGATTGTACAAAATCACATCAGCTCAGCAATTTTGTATTCTAAACGCCAGTCCAAAACGCCCAAAATTTTTTAGTTCTAAACTCCAATTCAACCAGAGAATTATCATTTTGAGCATAAATTGTATGAACAGAATTCAGCTGTACTCGCTAATTACTGTCGCAACGGCGTCATCCTGTTTCACAAATCCTAACGACACATACAGAATGCACAGCTGTTGAGCCTGTGGGCAAAATGAGTTTTTCTGAGTTCAGTAACGCAGGATGTTTCACAGAAGTGTTCAAAGTAGCCATTCACAGTCCGTTTGAGCGTCACTGTACTTAGATTTCCCGAGCGGTAGACATCTTGAAAGAACATTTCATCAAAATTTCACGTTTAAAATATAGCTTGGGGAATCAAAGTAATGATGTGCATTATGATTCTGACCCTAACGGAGTTGCATGGCGGTCATATTCAACGCCACGTTGGAAGTATGAAAGGCACTATCATCACAAGTAAATCGACATCGTGCGAGCAGTTTCAATAAAACTGCTGGCAAACTAGCCAGGTGAACCAGAGGGCTGGTGCTAGTTCAAATGTAAGACAGGAACGCCTACACTAAGGCCCTGAACAATGATGCGTTTGATTCAGTCTAATGCCTTCTATATTTCGCGATGAGAGGGAGAACCAAAACCAAAATGGTCCAAGTAAAGAAAGGGAGAAACGTATCCCATGATGCAGCAAAATTAACCATAATTTATTGGTCCTTTCCAATAAACCGAATTCCTAATATAATGTTTGTTGTGCACAGTTGATAATCTTTCGATTATCAAAGCGTTGTTGCGCTATTATTTAAAATTTACGCAGACTGATTAAGTAGTAACATGTCGCCTTTTATGCACTATCTAATGCTTGTTGGAAACACATAAATGAGAACTATTACTATATATAGTTCACCTTCCTACATGTAACCACGTTGGACCGCGAAGTCTTTCGACCAATGAATGAGTGTAGCAAACGGGTCGTCGCTATTTAAATATATAGTTCTGACAGATGTGGGCATTCGCAATTACCACAAACAAGGATGGAAATATTCAGGTTCACTTCCACAAACTTGCACGTTATTTTTTATTATTTAGAACGACCCAGGTCTTTTGGAAGGAACACAATTGGTCATCAGGTTTTTAAAACACCTATAAGAATCCACCATATGACAACTAGAAACTCTATTATCATTCAAGCCCATGGGTGCCTCTGAGTCCCAAAGTTAGGTTCCTTATACTTTCTTACTTGCTGAGTCTGGTGAACCTACAAAGTAGTCATGAGATTCGATTCACAAAATATGTTCGACGGGCAATCATCGGGGTGGGATCTAATGAGGTATTATGATGGTACATTGATATAAACTGACCATCCGCGTAATATGTTCGCTTTTTTGCTGTGTCAACTGAAAGAAAATTAGTAATGGAAAACCTTTGAATACTGCTGTAGTTGACGGGCCTTTCAGAACAAAATGCATCGATATCAGACGAAAAGTCTGAACCAGACATCTGCCATTCTGTGAAAAAAAAGCTTCCGGCATAGTACTCAGACACAATATGAGTCTAGACAACAATCAAAACTCAAGCCGTTTTATGACGCTAAAATAGCATCAATTTAGAGCTTGAAGTCAGACTCTAATTGCTACTACCATAGAAGCTGAGTTCGGACTTGGAGGTCATGGAAAATTAAGCGGTAAATCAGAAGTTGTTTGGCCTCAAACACTTTCTTTGAGGAAGACCATTTTTTGTTGGAAATTACACTATCTGATTATCGCTTTTGTTCTTCCAACCTCAGCGGAAACCCCATCCATTTGTTTGCGTAGACACACATTCTCTCAGATAAAATGCTCCGCACAAATAGCACCTACAAAAATTTATGTTCAGGCTTTCAAAATGTACCCAACTCTGTTGATAATTTTGGGTAGTGATTAGTCGCGTTCTGACCAGAATACACGTTACAAGGGTGTGTGTTGCTCGTCATAAGGAATATTGACTCTCGACGAACAGCAGAAATTTTCGGCTTTTTTGTCACGCTTATACAGTTCTGACGCATAACTGAGAGAGCCGAATTTGCTACAGTTTCTCCTCAAACTATCAACGAAGGCGTTAAATGCGCAAAGATAGAGGCGCATGATGATGGCATTACATGAAACACAGCAAATGACGCTCGGTTCGGGAGCACAGATCATTTTAAACCTCAGGTGTGCATTCACAAGGTACATTAACCGGCTACACTATAAGCTTCAGAATGGCATGCAGTATTGAGATGCTTTCACAAACGTTGGCTTATCACCGCTTTCAAGGATCACGAGAGACCAAAAGTGAATTGGTGCCATCATCATCCCCCGAAATTTAGGCGAACAGAAGTGTTTGCGAACCACGAATTTCGCCCCCTGTAAACTACTGAAGCCAGGTATCTCGTGCATTAACGGTGGTGGGTTGTCGAACAAATACATCATCTTATTGAGGGGAGGATTGTCAGATAACTGGCTGTGAATGCCCAATATATATATATTGACCACCGAGCTCAAAATTTGATCACAACCGTTTTGTCAGCAGTGGGTGACGACAAAGTCTTCTGATTGACGGTATCCAGAAAGAAGAAAGCACGTGATTGGACTGTGAATCGCAGTGAACAGCAGTTCGTCAAATCTCACAATTCAAGTGGTGTTCTTGGTATCTTAGTTATCTTTCGGGCGTCCTTCTTGAGGATACTGTAGCATGGGAGGATGTGTTCTTCGTCCTTGATCTGTCCATAGTTGCTAACTGGACCGGATGGACGATAATTAACAGTAGCATGGGAGGATGTGTTCTTCGTCCTTGATCTGTCCATAGTTGCTAACTGGACCGGATGGACGAATAATTAACAGTTCACCTTCATTTTGTAGCCGGGAGGTCTCGCAGGAGAGGCGTGGTCGCGTCATGTGAAATCCGTAAAAAATGCATGCGGTACGCTGTATCGGTTGTGTGAGAGAGCAGTCCCCGCAGCGGACAGGTTGATTCTTCTGCCGCTAGCCTGAAGATGTTGGCCGAAATCCCTCCGAGATACCAATGAAGCGTGAAACTAAATCGTTCCGTCTTTCTACGGTCTAGGATAACTATTACGTCGTTTCCATTCTGGTCAGATTAATTGTTTAGATCAATTTTTTGAGGGAACGTCGATGCGTTACTTCTCTATGGGAAGCTCTCTCAGGGCTCAGGGTTATGACGTAATATGTCTTTCCATATACAAACGTAATGTCAACAAGAAAACAGAAATCACACAGACAACATTGACAAACGAAAAATTCTTATTCACTGAGCGCTCATGATCACCAGAATATAAGAAATTTTCAGAATATTCATCAAGTTCAGGCAATTCAGGGATAAAAGAATTTCTCATTATACTAAGCAGTAGGACCGCCTATACCAGGGCGATATTTCTGGTCAGTATGCGTCCAAATGTGGTGGCGCTCCAGCTAGGCTGGCTCAGCAGGGACATTCATCATCATCGTCGCAGAGATTTCATTACGCAGACCGACTTGTGGGATTTTCTTTGTCAAACCAAACGAAGAAACGTACCTATCTCGTATGTGTCGAACACGCTGTGCTGCAGTGGCTTATTGTTAGAAATCGGGCTTTGTTATCAAACGTGATCAATAACCTCAGAGTGTACGGTCGCACAGTATGAGATCATTAGAAACAAACATATGTAACAGGTAGCCAGCATTGGTCGAACTAGACGCAAAACGAACTTCCCTTCTGATGGGAATCATCAACCTACCTTTGACGCGGACGTGTATGGCGCATTTTGGGATGGCCCAAAATCATCGACAGTCTTACTGTTTATATCACAAAGTCATACAATATCAGCAGTACTACTAGAATGTCTGTGGTTTCCTTGGCCTTCAACAAAGAGCACGCAGTTTTGCAGTGACAACAAGCGTACAAATTACATCAGTTCCCATCTTCAAGTTTACTTCCTCGTTTGTTGCTTTGATAGTTGGATTGTTGGCGGCAACTTGGTGGCCATTCCTGGGTTACGAGTTCCTACGAAGATATTTGCTTTGGCATATTTGTTGTTGGCATTTGTGATAGGTTATTAGAACACACACTTTTTCGTCAAATCCGAGGGAAGATGCCTGAGTTTGATCATACTGACCGACAACAAACAGACTGTTCGTGCTAGTCGTTTGACAAACAGAATGTTTATCTACAGTCAAATTTCTGTACAAACGCAACCACGAGAACGCCACTAAAGTGATTTTGAGTGACGGTATAGCGAACAGAATTGAAAATGTTTTGTTGAGTGGAGCATATAATGTGTATTTGAGACGGACGTTCTACTCGACAAAGTCAAAGATTAGGCATATCGGTTGGCCTCCAGGAACTCGGAGGTCGCGCTGTATTTATGTCGATGAGACAGTTTGTCTGTGGTATTGGGATAAGGTCGTTCATGAGACAAATATTTTGAAGGAGAATGTGCTTCACTGAATACTGATTCTTGCACTGCACTCTAACTTCTCCGTGCAGAGTTTTATGCACGGTGAGCTGCAGCTGGTGGCGCTGTTTATTCTGTAGGCATCACCTAACCGATTCCCGAAAGTTTCCCACGTGAATAACGTGACACAACTTGGCTTGAAGTGCGCGCTTATGTTTCTTTATTCTGACGATATAAAGACCAATATGTGGGTCCGAGCCCCAAAACTAAGATAACTCACCAAGGGAAAGTTAACTCCTAACTCCCAGAGACCGCGAAAAATCCAGGTGCCATGGTAATAAATCTGACGTTTCAAGAAGCGCAATGCGGAATTACGAGAAATGATACTACTCGCATGCCTCCCAGTCGGTAATATCAGGGTCGTACCTGTTCTGTCTGTTCCAGTTGCGGAGATGAACAGCCTGCTCTCGGAATATACCTCCTCATGTAAGTTACTATTTTCCTCTGAAAGACTATCAAACCGTATTTGACCTGCAATAAAACATAATTCCCGTTCACTGCCTAGCTACTCGATTTCCGAACAAACCGAATCGCAGTGAACAGCACTTCGTCAAATCTCACAATTCGAGTGGTATTCTTGGCAACTTGATGATCTTTCGGGCGTTCTTCTTGAAGCTACCGCAGCATGAGAGGATGTTTTCTTTGTTCTTGATCTGTCTAGTTTCTAACTAGACCAGATGGACGAAGATTTATTGAATCCCTCCGTGTTCCAGCTGGGACGTCTCACGAAAGTGACGTGGTCGCGTCATGTGAATTGCTTGGAAAATGCGTGCGCTATGCTGTATCTGTTCTGTGTGAGAGCAGCTCCTGCGGCTGATTAGCAGATTGCAGCGGACAGGTTGATTCTTCTGTTGCTTGCCTCAAGATGTTGGCTTCAAGATGTTGCACACTGCTGAACGCTTCCAACTAGAGCGCAGAGGCTTTACAGTGGTTCGATACAAACCGGCTTCTTTCGTATGTGGGAGTAATTTCTTCCAGAGAGCCAGTGGAAGTGACAAGTAAAAGGGTTGGATATGCCTTCTGAAATTCACGAGAGGAGTTGATAACATCGACGGTACACAAGGGACGTACGTCGAAGTACAATTCGTAGGTCGTTTGTGACATGAACAGCATCATTAGAGGAACTATAGCACACTGGATTATGACGTTTTGGTACCATTAAGAAATAAAAGGCCTTTGCTGCGGAGCTATTGATTAGAAACTGCCAACTCACCCTCCCCAGACTATTCGAGAGTGGAGCGAAACTCTCCTGTGCATCTTATTCACGAGTGAACATACTATTCGTATGCCGTCCTCATAAGTAGGATCACTGTTACACCAAAACATTAGTACACCAGTGTATAAGTCCATGTTGATTGTTCATGAATTTAAAGAGTTTCGGCGAAAGTTCAAAACAATTCAGCCAATTTTCACGCTATTCACATCTAGAAATAGCTTATGTTCCCTGTGTCGGGAAGCCTTCGCCTTCATGATGAACATCCCAACACATCATTTGCAGAAACATCACTTTCACTCTTTGTCAAGAGACTTTCAATGCCATTGCAAAGACCGCCAGATTGCAAAACACTTGTCAGATCGCGGACAAGGCCTACCACGTTCTTGGATCTCGCGAACCATCTGACTAGATGTTTTCGCGGAGAAGGAAGAAGGACATTATCCGCACTGATGGCAACCAGGTCTGGTTACCTGGGTGAATCTTCTGACAGGAGAAGACTAACGACAAGAAGGGTAAAGTTATACCACTTTCTGAACATCAGAGGCACATTTCGGCCTGACCTTTCGGCTTCGAATTGCATCAAGTTGCGACCGGTGAATGCGTTTTTATGCAAGACTCCATTGAACCCCCTATATTTCCTTAACTTTGACCTTTACTATCTGCGCGCATACGATTTATTCTGCATTTCTTCCACCCTTGGGTAATTGAGTAAGCTCCGTTTATTGTTTGGTTCTTTGCTTCGTCAAGATCAAACACAATTAAACCAAACTGAAGCCTTATATCGTCACTAGTCATTACGTACCCTCTGATTACGCTCAACGCACACCCGCCAAACAGTGCGTTTGAAGAGCCGTAATGAATAAATTACTTGCTTGCTTCCACAGCCCACCCAATCGCACATGTTGCGCATCTGCGTGACATGGCAGACCACAGCAACACTTCCTCGTCGATTGCTATAGCAGGTATGGTCCGCACACCGTCACCGTACTCCAATGGTCCAAATAGTTGCTGGCTTCCAGTGGCTTGGCATTGTCTATTAGCTGTTTGCTGGTTCGAACTCGCTGAGCTGTTTCACCGGATGAAAGTTCCCTCCCGATCGGAAGGAAGATTTTATGACTGCCCTGGTTTGACTAAGAATTCAAGAATATTTCCACAGTTCCAAAATATGAATGAAGTGTGGTTGCCAAGACTGGCGCTAACAAAACATTTCGAGTTGTGATGATCCATGGATACCAACACCTCTAGATTAGTCCGCTTGAGACGCACTCACTACATACTAAAATAGCTTTCCTATACACTGAAGCCATTACTCATGGTGGCCTGGCGGATCTGCTCACTTTGTATGATTTGTGGTAGAATATTAATGCTCACAATGATTTCGAGCCATCAGAGATTTCATCGCACACATCAGCGTCAAATGTAAGTTGATAATGCCCTTCAAAAGAGAATTTCGCCCACCGTGTGCCTGGGTTGACCCGCCGTCATTGCCCATTTCATATATTCAATCCTGATGGCCCTGTGGTATGAAGGCAGGTCGCCTGAATTTATTGACCAATTTTGTAAAAATCAAATTGTGTGGTAGAACAAAATCGAAACCGCTAATTATTTCAGTGGTGTTGGGTGAGTACTACCTGTTTGTTTTTGTTTCGCTGGACAATTATTGATGTCCTGGAATCCGAATACTTCTGTGTCAGTTGATGCTCACTTTTTCAAATTCTAATTAACAGGAGCCTGCGGTGTCGGTAAGACTCTGGTAATGCTCCTCATAAAAACGTGGATACGGTAACAGCAACCGTAAATGCATGTAAGCAAGTAGATCCTCTCGTGGATAGAAAGTTGGCAGCCCAGTATCCATCAGTGCATTACGTATGATATCTGATTCGAACAACGGAGTGCTCTTATGTGGCAAGCCATATGAGCTGCTGATAGCTGGCAAGACAGGGACCAAATACTAGGTCCAATGACATCCGCCAAAGACTGGATTTGACGAAAACTGTGATTGTGGACAATCGCTGAGGACCGCCAAATCTTGCATCGTTCGCCCAATCAGTTTTGTAAAAAATTGCAAGGCATCGCATTTTGTCGTAGGATGAACATAAACATACGGTCTTGTACAGTATTTCTACTGACATGGTCATGAAAATTAAAAGCACAGTCCGAATATGGGCGAGTCTAATTTCGAAGAACCAAACAAGCTATAGGATACGGCACAACTTCAGATCGATCAACGATTCTTCAGACTACTCTGGGGAAATACCATTGCTTATGCTGTTTAAAATGCGGGCTCCATTGTGTGGCTCTCGCTGGCTAGTGCTTGATGATTGATTTCAATAATGGTCGAGATTCGTTCTTGTAAACTCCTCGGCTTCTTTTCAGACAATGCCAATATCTCACTCGATAATTACTTCAGGGCTGAGTACGATCTAAAACGAATTCTCCCAGCGTTGCAGCTTAGATTCACGCACATGCGGCTTATTACACCGGATGGAGAATTCTATCATCGCCACCCGTTCGAATGTTCTTGCGGATCAGCCTCGTCCATGCAACGTAAAGGCAAACAATCAAAAGGCTTGGGCAGATCAGCTCGAATCGATAGCGTTGTGGACCACATTCGCTCAGTGCCTTCTTAGAACCGTGCACCCCGGTCTGCAAAGCCGCTTTATCGCTTGTTGCGCCTCTCCAAACGAGAAGAGGTCAAAGAAAGTGCTGTATTGATCACTGTCGTGTTCAAGCTGTCCAACTCATCTGCCAAATCCTAGTGGAATACAGCCAATAAAATCTGTCTCAACGTCAAGTTAAATTCGGAGTTGGTTTTCCTAACAGATAGTTTATTGTGAGAATGCGCCTGCAATTCCAACTCCTTCCGAGTGGTGATGACAAATTCTTTGCGGTGTTGAAGAAAGCGTTCAACTCTTCTTCACAAAAGGATTTTGGTATTAATGCAGAATGAAAGGCATCGTCCTGGTGCTCATAGAATTCACTACGACACAAAATTGTATGAAGAACGTGTCCGAAGAACAGAGCAAATAACACTTTCATCTATAAGACAACATTCGTTAGGTCGATTGATTGATTGTAAAAGGGAAGAAACAGGAAACACGTTTTTCTTAAAATTTGTTTCAAATTTGGGATTGAGATCTATGTCGAGTATTTGTGCCAGTCCCCGCATATATTAGATTCATGCTTCACGCACTGCTTCTCGCCCCAGGCAACTCAGTGTCACCCATCCATTCACGTCAGTGGACCATTTGGGATAAGTTGGTCAATTCTGGTTCTCCATTGTCCTCAGCGTACACTTGGATGTCAGAGATTATCAGAAAGTGCATGATGATTTCACCATTGTATTCGATGGTGCAAACGGCAATAGGGTCCGTAGCAGTAATGCAGTCGATTCTCACTCGGTTCCATCATCCTAATGAGGATCGATACGAGCACAATCATATCGTATACAAAACATTACTCATTTGTCCAATGAGGACTGTGCCTTTTCTCAAAATCTCTGTTTGTTTTCATGGTTATAACGACCTCTCCCTAATTATTCCACCTACTAGATAATTGGGAGCGGACCTCATTAGACAGAAACAAACATACTGTGTACTTCATCCCACTAGACCAACTGATATGAAAAACGGTGAGCAATAAACTCGGAATACAGGCCGCAAACATTGTGCCAAGATCACAATGGACCAACGGGAAAATGAGAACCGTTCGGCTGCTTTTGACTTTGTTGTATACAGTGAATAATGTGGTGGCCAAGAATGATTGTGAGTTTTGCCCATTTTTATT
>NW_008752118.1:301805-310624 GCF_000715545.1 Opisthorchis viverrini
CTTCACGCACTGCTTCTCGCCCCAGGCAACTCAGTGTCACCCATCCATTCACGTCAGTGGACCATTTGGGATAAGTTGGTCAATTCTGGTTCTCCATTGTCCTCAGCGTACACTTGGATGTCAGAGATTATCAGAAAGTGCATGATGATTTCACCATTGTATTCGATGGTGCAAACGGCAATAGGGTCCGTAGCAGTAATGCAGTCGATTCTCACTCGGTTCCATCATCCTAATGAGGATCGATACGAGCACAATCATATCGTATACAAAACATTACTAATTTGTCCAATGAGGACTGTGCCTTTTCTCAAAATCTCTGTTTGTTTTCATGGTTATAACGACCTCTCCCTAATTATTCCACCTACTAGATAATTGGGAGCGGACCTCATTAGACAGAAACAAACATACTGTGTACTTCATCCCACTAGACCAACTGATATGAAAAACGGTGAGCAATAAACTCGGAATACAGGCCGCAAACATTGTGCCAAGATCACAATGGACCAACGGGAAAATGAGAACCGTTCGGCTGCTTTTGACTTTGTTGTATACAGTGAATAATGTGGTGGCCAAGAATGATTGTGAGTTTTGCCCATTTTTATTTGCTCGAGGGACTTTACATCATAACACGTAGTGTTAGTCTCACGCTCGATAGGGTCACTGAATTTCCCCGTGAATTTTATGTACCTGGGACATCAAGTCAGATAGATTATCTTACCTACACGCCCAAACCCCAAGAGGTGGTTGTAGAAAAGCAAAACTTATTGAACTGCAGTCGATTCAAAGTGCAGTCCGCAGTGAGTTGCAGTACCACACATGCGACCGCAGGGTTCAAGATTATCCACTTATTCGAAATGGTTGTTTGTCTGTTCGAGTTTACGAGCTGAGCAGCCAGTTTTCAGAGTACGCCGCCTTATGTGAGTCATCGTTATGAAATTCGTTTTTCATGTGAAATATATACATATATATATTTCTGTCAAATGATTGTGCCGAATTCGCCCTCCCCATTCTCAGAAACCATCATCATCATTCAAAACCATCATCATCATTCATTAATTCAACAATCTGCTCCACAGTAGCTGGAAATAAAATCATATTTAACCTGATCCTCACATCAATTTCTAGGTTTCGTTGAATGAGATTTGGGTTGTCGCCAGGTCGTCCACATTCCCAACTATACGGAAAGTAGAGAACTCTACCTACAAGTAAGCGTCATACTTGAATATGACTCAATCGCCGCCTTGCAGGAGTCAGTTGCAAACTGTTGATAATAGCTTAAGTATAAACCGTTCGCGATTAAACATCATTTGGCCACGAGCTGTTCACGAGCAGCGCGACCATTTCAACGTTGGGCGCAATAAAGCTCTCTTCGAACTGCATTTTACAGTTATCCTACGCGCCACTGGGAAGGCGGTGAAAAGTGATTATTTCTGCAGCTGTGAGAAGTGTGAACGTCAAGATGGCTTCATATGTGGCCCGCTGAATAGACGTTCCACCGGAGCTTCAGACAAACACGCCTCGCTCAATCATACAATCGGCAGCCAGAGAGCTTAGAGCCCACGCCTAAAGAACCGTGATGAATTTCATTTTTATCTGCGTATTTCTTATTTACCTGCTTGCACAAGTTCTCATCCAAACGTCTTCACGGTATTTGTTTAAAATTGATGTGAATAAATCAGTATATATCTTGTCTGCTATCAGGTTTTATTGTCGGCTTATGACGACAAGTTGCCTGATAATTTCTCTCCCAGAAGGCAATTCAGAGTGGATTGTAAGCAAGAATTTTAGGCAAACATGTCCTGAGGAATTTTGAAAGGAATAATGTAAGCGAAATTAGCACTGTAAGTTCGATTTGTTTTTCAGAATGCGGGAGGGGAAGTTCAATGCAGTTTTGTGGCCAAAATAGCATACTATTGAATTTAAATGAGTCACGCTTAGAAACCCACCTTTTCATGAATCAATTTTTCATGCCCCCACTCTGTGTTAGTGTCCTTTGCGTGCAACACTGTCTCGGTCTAATTGTTTTTCGACAACAGAGTTTCAGCTCCAACCCCTTACCTTAGATATATTCAGTGAGGAATAGAGGTGCGCAAATTGATTAGTTCGCTGAGGAGCAGGAACAGTGAAAAATGGCTCCCCTCTGGAAAAAATCCTCAGTTTGTTACAAAGATAACGTGGGACCGAAATTCACAAGTAACCCAAGTGAACAGAGAAGCTATAACAAAGTTATCCCGTCCAGAGGAAACTAGCTGCATTCCCCCTGAGTTCCTCATTTTACATACATAACGACAGTCATGCTGGCAAATTCCAATTTGCAATGTACATAGTGTAAATACCCCGGCAGTGGTGGGGAGTGTTCTCGAATTACTTGTACGCTCCAGCTGAAAAGTGGCGAATCTGGTTGCCAGTGGAAACGCGGGTGGCAATGCGTGTTGTCTAAATGTGAGTCGCATAAACCATGGAATAGCTGATCGCCGTCGAACGGTTCCGTGGTAAACAGGCGGTTGCTAGAAGGCATCACTCCGCAAATTGTGATATTCGCTTCCCTCATAGTTGCCAACAGGGTTGAAATAGATGTGAAATGCTTGCCAAGTTTCCTGCACTGAGACCTACAACGTTGAGGCCTCAACTGAACATTCCTAGGATCCCATCCAAATGTTATTTTCACTGTTCTGTTTAAGGACAGTCTATTGAAACTGGCGCCAATTTCTTCCCCTCTTTCAATTTTAAGCAGCAAGCGTGAACGAAGTGCCGTCAAAACACAAGAACGGAAGATCCAAACAAACCAGCAAACACGTAAGAACCCTACAAGCGTTTAATATGCAGCAAATCATTCCCCTTTTTATCCGAGGCTACCAGGCACCAAACATAGTGCACGCGGAAAATTCCAAATTTATTGCGGTGTGTGCGAAATATCGTTCAAGAGTAAGCGATATCTTAGGAGACATATGAAGAGGTTCGATATTTCAGGATTGCACAGGCAAGTCAGAACATCCAGCAAACGGGTGCAAGAATCACAGGAAAGAGGAAACCCACGTTCCAAATGCGGAAATTGCTTTGCAAATTGGAGCCGTCTGCGTCGGCATCAGCGATACGTTCACCGGAATGAAAAACAACGATAGTGAAAGGAATGTGGGATGGTATTCCACCGAAAATGGAATTTGGATCGCCATATGAGAACCGAGCACGAAACGCAAGTTGCACACATTTCCGAGCAATGTGGGAAAACTTACGCTCGACAGGATGCGCTTAATGAACATGTAAAATCTATCCACAACTAAGATGCAAAAGCCACGTCTGATTAACCAACAGCGAATTGATAGAATGTGACCTATGGAAGAATATATGCACACTGAATATGACAATCGGTGGAATAGTTTCTTTTTTTCTTTTTGTTGCAAAGGAAAGCGTAAACCTAATCGTGTTTCTGTTCTTGTTTGAGATTTCCGGGCAATTCTAATGGCAAGTATCTGAGATCATGGAATAAGTTCACCTACGTTCTCCGGTTGAAAACTGAACTAAATAAATAAATACCCATTGCTTTTGAATTCGCATGGGTCTGTCAGTAGAGAGACAATCCCAGACCGTATGCATATGTTCATCTCGCAGATATATGCAAAATTGCGGTAACTTGGAATTTGAAAAACTGACCGGGCGAATAATGAAAGATGTTGCAGCCCTCAGCGAGTGCCCACAAACACATTTTTCGTCAAATCCAGTCACTGACTTTCACCTCCGAGCTATCAGCATCTGAAATGGGTTGCCAATTGAAAGCACTGCCTACTTCAATTCAGATATCAAACACAATGCACTGATGGATTCTCGGTTTTCTGCTGTCGAGTTTCTATTGGCGGGAGAAAAATACTGCTTGCATCAGACTAGTTATTATTGACCCAAGTTATAAAGAGCCGTGTGGTTAGAATATGGAATCAAGAATAACGGGTTACTGGTACTTTCACTGTTGCCTTACCGTATCCAGCTGCTTGTCAGAATCCTCATGGGGGTCATAGTGACGCTACGGACGCCCTTGTTAATTAGGGTTCTAAAAGTTGCTCATCACCTGACGCGGAAGTTATCGAATTTCAGAACTTCTTCGGTAGTCTAGCGAAGCAAAACCAAACATGCAGTACACTCCTAACACTATTGTGATGTTCTACCAGACAACTCGATCGATCAATTCAGACGACGTGTCTTCATACCACAAAACCATCAGGACCAAATGTGTGAAACTGGTCACAAAGTGAGCAGATCCACGAGGCCATGAGTGATGGCTTCAGCGTATCAAAAGCCAGTTACTCTATGTGTACTGAGTGCGTATCCAGTGGAGTGGTATCCATGGATAATTATACCTTAAGATGTTTTGTTATCGCCAGTCTTTGCAACTGCTCAGGGTGAATTTTTCAACTGATTCAACTTCAATTAACTGCAATTAACTGTGGATACGCTAGCCTTCTCATGTTCGCGAACGCTATGTCGCCTGCTGTTAGCGAACCTCTTCTCAGGAGATATTAACGTGCACATATTGTCGATGAATGATTATAACGCCAGGTTTGGTATACAATAATAAAGTGGCCAGATGGAACAGCCTCACAAACAATTTTTCGCTTTAAATTAGTCCGTCGCTAGCCTGGGTGAGCGAGTAAACAATAATCCAATCCCAGTTTTCCAAGGGACTTCTTCTGAACATTCCCCATATATGAGAGATTCCTTAGATGGTCTGAAATATTTTGGTACAAGAGTTAGCGCATGATACTCGTGAATGACCGCTGTAAGCACGAGCGAAATCAGATAAGAGAGAGTCGAAGCACATAACGTAACACAGGGCATCATAGGTACGATACAATTTTTGGGTGTGTAATGCTTAATCCGGCTGCTTCTCCAAATAGCTGCTGAAAAGGATATCGTTACCTCCGAAAGTTTTTGAGTCTTAAAACGATGAATTTCAACCTCAGAAACTCGAGATTCGCAAGGACGGGAAAAGATTCGCAATCAAGAATGCACATGTGCGTTGAAAATGCATAGCATCAAGCAAGATCTGGCCAGTGGAACACACTCAGTTTGTGTAAACTGAAGTCAAGGACGGAGGGCTTGACGCTCCCACGCAGAATTCTCACGACACAGACGGGAGAAGTGAATACGCTAGAACAGACATTTGTGTTGGAAACAGTCAAGTGGTCATTCGGAGCTGACGGCTGGATACATAACCGTCAGTCGTGCAGGAACGGTAAGTCCAATTGTTCGCCTTCTGAAGAAAACGAACTCGGCATAAATGTAGCAACTTGGGAATGGGGTTGCTTTTCGTGAACGGTTCTCATGTGCCGATCAAGATTCCACTTTCGGTAGAACAGTGCCCCACACTCCTTGCACTCTTGACGGCTCTCCTCTCGGTGAACCTATCGTCGGTGCTGGAACTGATTCCTCCAACATGAAAAGGACTTCCAGCATTCAGGACATGGAATTCCGCTTTCCTCGGATTGCCGCACTCGTTTACTGGATGTTCTGACAGGAGTGCGGTGTCCACTGGCGTTTATTCTCTTCATGTATTGCTCAAGCCTGCGTTCACTTGCGAATGATTTTTCGCACACACTACAATAAATATCAGCACTTTCAGCGTGCACCGTGTTTCGTGCTTCGTAACCTCCGACAAGATGGAGAATGCTTTGCCGCATACGAAACACTTGTGAGGTCCTTGCTGGTCTGCTTGTTTATTCGGATCTTCGGGTGGGACAAGAGTGGAACATTTGTCCTCCGTTGCCTATGTTGACTGCACTTCGTTTACGTTTGCTGTTTAAAATCAAAAGATGTAAAGGAATCAGTGTCAGTTTCAATAAATAGGTTTAGCTGGCGCGTACTGTCCCTAAATGCAACAGTGCAAATACAATGCCACTACTGAACTATTGGAAAGAGACCTGAAATTTTGAATTTAGTGCTTTTGTTGTTAGTGGACAATTTGTCTGCTGAAAACTCATGAGGCACCTGACAACTAATTCACCCCTATTAAGAATTATGAGCAGTCCGATTCTCACGGTATGACTAATGGTTCATGCTTTCAACCACGTGGTTATTATCGAACGCCAAACCGTTCGATGGCGATCAGCTGATCCATCGTAAATATACCTCACAATTACAGACCACGGAGCTCCATCCGTTCATTCGCTCCGGAATGAGCTCGGCGTGGCTACAACAACACTGGCTACTTGATTCTTGACTTGCCAGCTGGAATAATTATCCCGTCAGTAGTGTTTACAGTTTGTGAATACCAAGTTAAACCAGCTAGTTGACTTTTCCGAGCTCCGTTTTAGATGATTGCTGGGGTACTGGCTGCGGTGATTTCCAGATACAAACATACATTTGGGACGATAATTCGTGAATGAACAATGCATAAACTTCAAAGCCGTAAAGGGGAATTATGTTTTACTGGAATTCAAATATAATTTAGTAGTCTTTCGCAAGAAAATAATGACTTACACAAGGGGGCATATTCCGAAAACAAGCTGCCTAACTCCTCAACTGGAACAAAGGCAATAGGGTGCGTGGAATGCGGCAGAAACGGTGAATCGCGAATTTGGATGCATTTGGTCCGGCAACCTAACACACCAGTGAAAAGGACGATGGAGATCAGGTGCAGTACCGTGAAACTTCTTGGACTATAAAACTCTCCGGGCTTGAAGGTGTGAATTCCCCCGGATGCTGTATTTTATTCCCTAGGTCTGAACCTCTCTTCTGGGTCTTCTGAATGAAAAAAAGAATGAGGAGCACCATCGGGGTACGTAATGTTACGTCTTCTAGTCAGTCACAGGAAACACTTTCGTCTGAGTTTAGGGGACGACAATCGGATTGGAAATAAGCAACATCTACGGGGGGAATTTTGATGGTGGTGTTTTATAGTTACTCTGATCTCAGGTAGAAATACGCCTTATATCGGACTCGAACAAGGCTACCTGATCTGGACACCTTTCATGATTTTACATTTGAATGCAACCATGTCATATTCTGCATCTTTGAATTTCGGCCACTCGAAATTCTGCAGGGATAACAGCGCTCCTTTCGGTAGGCCGTAGCTTGACCTGCGAAACACACTGCACGGCAAAGTTAGCTTGGAATGCTGGGTGCAGTCCCTCATAAAGGAACTGTCTGAGGGAATCACCTCACCTCTTCTCGCGCCATGCAAAAATGAGACCCACAGTGTAGTGTGACATCCGTGCCCTTGGAGGCCAAAAGATACGCCTGCATGGTGAACGTGGGGGGTAGAACGCCCGTTTAGAACAGGCATTGTATCATGCAACACACACAACACCTGCAAATCCGTTCGTTGCAGGATCACTCACTGCCACGTTCGGAAGATTCCCGTGGTTACGTTCGCCCACGAGAATTTCTACCGTTCGGAATATTCGTGTGGTTACGTTCGCCCACGAAGCTGAATTTCTACGTGTGGAACGAGTAACACCAACAATCACACCAACGCGCAACCCGTGAATGGCCCCCAAGTTGCTGTTAAGCATCCAAGCATCAGAGTAACAAAAGACCAAATATACTTGAAGTTAGGCACCGATATAGTTTGTAAATAGTCACTACGAAACGTAACGCATTTTGCTTTAAACCAGGGGAAATCACAAACAGTATACTAGCACTGCTGACACTGGATGATGTTGTGACAGAAAGAGTAGAACGCGCGATGGTTTTGGGCCGTCCCAAAATTCACTACACATCAGCGTCAAAGATAGGTTGATGATTCCCATCAGAAGAGAAATTCGCTGTGCGTCCAGTTCGACTAGTCGTTGCTGCCTATTTTATATGTTCGTTTCTAATGATCTTGTGGTGTGCGGCCGCGCAATCTGAGTTTGTTGATCACGTTTGTTAATAAGGTGGGCTCTGGATGAACAAAATTCGAACGGTCTCATTATCTGGCTAGCTTAACAGACTACTGCGTGTTTGATTTCGGTTTGTTGGTTTGCCGCTCAAACAACTGGTGAGACAAATACGTTAGAGAAAACTCATTACGTTCTCGGATCCGATTACGTTTTCAGAAGCAATGCACATTCTTTAGGAGGCTAGTGAACAAAAGTTTGTTTAGGCTGTGTATCATATCTCACAGAAAGCTGCCCACAAAAGCCTCCGTTTGCAAAGCGGGGTACCTGCTTTCTTTACTTCCATTTTACTTCGTGCGGCTAACGCTGGCAGTCCCTCAAAACCCCGGTGTTCAAATCGACTCTGACGTAAACCTCGTTGATCTAGAATTCGCGGGCGTAATCCTCTTCGTCTTCTAAAAGGAAAAGTCACTTTTTTATGTCCTATGCACTTTGCACCCCCAAAGTCTACGGTCATGCTCGTTGACGTGCCGTCACTGAACGCGAGCAACTTAAAATCCAGTTAGTATTTGTGGAGCTTTTTACGTATCTTGGTAGCCGTATTAGTTCTGCTTGTAGTGTGACAGATGAGATCAGTGCATTAATCTGCAGGGGCCGGGTCGCATTTGCTAATCTGAGACATCTGTGCTGCCATGGTGGTGTAAACCTGAATCTCAAGGAACGCATGTTGCCGGCTACTTTCGTTGGATTGATGATCTTAATTCAAGGTTAATTCAAAGTTAATTCAAGGTTTAATGGTCTAAAAAGCGATTAACTTTACAAGGACCATAGGGTGAACGTATATACACAAAGGAACGCAAAAATATGCGTAATGTTTACTGAGTATCACATGGAGTTAAATAGTTCCAGATTCGGTTTGGACATAAGATGTGCATCTAAATTGTTCTTGAAAATGGTTAAACTCGGCGAATGTACAACATTGGGAGGTAGGGAGTTCCAAATGAAACATAC
>NW_008752118.1:310934-312408 GCF_000715545.1 Opisthorchis viverrini
AACGCGCGATGGTTTTGGGCCGTCCCAAAATTCACTACACACATCAGCGTCAAAGGTAAGTTGATGATTCCCATCAGAAGAAAAATTCGCTGTGAGTCCAGTTCGACCAGTCGTTGTTGCTTATTTTATATGTTCGTTTCTAATGATCTTGTGGTGTGCGGCCGCGCAATCTGAGTTTGTTGATCACGTTTGTTAACAAGGTGGGCTCTGGATGAACAAAATTCGAACGTTCTCATTATCTGGTTAGCTTTACAGACTACTGCATGTTTGATTTCGGTTTGTTGGTTTGCCGCCCAAACAACTGGTGAGACAAATACGTTAGAGAAAACTCATTACGTTCTCGGATCCGATTACGTTTTCAGAAGCAATGCACATTCTTTAGGAGGCTAGTGAACAAAAGTTTGTTTAGGCTGTGTATCATATCTCACAGAAAGCTGCCCACAAAAGCCTCCGTTTGCAAAGCGGGGTACCTGCTTTCTTTACTTCCATTTTACTTCGTGCGGCTAACGCTGGCAGTCCTTCAAAACCCCGGTGTTCAAATCGACTCTGACGTAAACCTCGTTGATCTAGAATTCGCGGGCGTAATCCTCTTCGTCTTCTAAAAGGAAAAGTCACTTTTTTATGTCCTATGCACTTTGCACCCCCAAAGTCTACGGTCATGCTCGTTGACGTGCCGTCACTGAACGCGAGCAACTTAAAATCCAGTTAGTATTTGTGGAGCTTTTTACGTATCTTGGTAGCCGTATTAGTTCTGCTTGTAGTGTGACAGATAAGATCAGTGCATTAATCCGCAGGGGCCGGGTCGCATTTGCTAATCTGAGAAATCTGTGCTGTCATAGTGGTGTATCCCTGAATCTCAAGGAACGCATGTTGCCTGCTATTTTCATTGGATTGATGCATGTGACCAGCACCAGAATCTGTGATGTTTAGGCCGTGCATCGTTTATTCTGAAATATTGTTTTCCAGTGCTCCTGGTTGAGGACACTGCAAGATAAGCCTGCTAACCGATGCCGATGGCGTTCTTGTTGTCATTTTCTGTCCTGATTGTCTGAATGACCGTCTAGAGGTGTAAGCTCCTCGGAATAATTGTAGTGAGCCAGCCCGAAGTCCCTTTCCCGTCCACCTTTATTCTTTTCTTCACAGTATGGCTTTCAAATAAATCATGGCTGTACGGTAGTGCATCATCCGTGTTGAACACTGATGTCATGCTGTCGTTGATGATGACAACGATGATGGAGGTGGCTTTTGGACTCATTTCCTTAATGAGTTAGCGTCGTGGAAAACCCCAAAATATTAATGGAAAACAGACTATTGATTGGTACATCTCGGCAGTGTAATGCTCCACATGGTATTACTCATCTCCGGTATGCCTCGACAGGTTCAAACAATCCAATGAGATTGCGTCTGCCAAAGAAGTGAGGAATATTCATGTATATATACATATATATATATATATATATATATATATGAAAAA
>NW_008752118.1:313042-314093 GCF_000715545.1 Opisthorchis viverrini
CACGGAGCATTTTACATTTTTGGAGGTTAAACGGTAGTCTGTTTTTCAGTGACCAATCATAAAGTGTATCGAGATCTTTTTGTAATCGGTGACAGTCTTCAATGGTGCGTATGCTTGACCATATCTTGATATCGTCTGCGAATAAAGTGATTTTACTGCTCACGAGCTCAGGTATATCGTTTACGTATAATAAAATAAAGTAGGCCCTCTTCCAGTCGGTGGGAACCACACCGTTAATTAAGGGACAAATTAAATAACTCAGCGAGAGGTGTGCATAGGGAATGAGCACACTGCTTGAGGATAAATGGTGTTATCTGATCGGCACCGGGAGATTTTCTGTGATTTGGTTCAAGTAACGTTCGGAGTACACACTCTGGAGTCACAATTACTTCATGTAGGGAGGTGGGCGGTGAGGGAGACATAAACGACATTCGGCTTATGTATTCCTTCTGACAGTAAACAGTGGAATAGAACTCGGCCAGTTCTTCAGCTGCAGCTGACGCAGTGGCCGTCAGTCCATTTGGGGTATGCAGAGGTGAAATACCCGGTTTCACAGACGCCTTATTATTAATGATGTGTCCAGCACCAGATTCTGCGCGTTTAGGTCGTGCATCGTTTATCCTGAAATATCGTTTTTCCAGCAGACTATTATTTTTCGTGTCCAGTTCGGAGTGGCAGAAGCAGGTGATTGGTCAACCTTTGGCCTAGCAGACGGTTTTGAAAGAGATTACGAAACCATTGGGTGCTGTCGGTTATACTCGCCTTCCAGGATGGGGACGGGGTGATCTCCTGTGCTCCTGGTTGAGGACACTGCAAGGTAAGCCTGCTGACCGATGCCGGAGGCGTTCTTGTCGTCATTTTCTGTCCTGATTGTCGTAATGACCGTCTAGAGGTGTAGGCGCCTCGGAATAATTGTAGTGAGCCAGCACCAAGTCCCTTCCCCGTCCACCTTTATTCTCTTCTTCACAGTAAGGCTTTTAAATTAATCATGGCTGTACGGCGGTTCATCATCGGTGTTGAACACTGATGTCATGCTGTCCATGTTGATGAT
>NW_008752118.1:315188-336879 GCF_000715545.1 Opisthorchis viverrini
CAACTCTCCTATGTGCTCACCGGTTGAGCACTCTGAAGTTACCTCTTTTCTCCAGCGGTTTGAAGTGAACAGATGGTCAATAGTTCAGCGACTGTGATCATGACAAAATGGACACTTGAATATGTGCGTTCACATAAGATAAAGACACCCTATTGTTCCCTGTTTGTTAAAGATTTCAGTTTATCGAAAAAAACATGTGCATTTTTGCTTGGGTACTGTGAACTATTGATGACAGGAGTTAACATTCACGGCAGTATATTTGAGCGCGTAGTTTGGTGTCCTGATTGACCGCAGTAAAGTTTATTGCCGGTTTTAGTTTTGAAATTTCCCAAAAAATGTAAACATATTAATATTTATACCTCATTTTATAATATACCGGAAGAAAAGCTAATCAAACATGTATTTTCTTTGTTATGAGGCAATAACTATAGTCAATAATACGCGCGACGCAGAACTGGACATTCATAGGAAGGAGTCTCCTAGTTACATACCTTGGATATCTTGGAGCTTGCGGGACAGTCAGTATCAGAAAATATCAGAAAAATATCAGAACATTTTACTTATTATACTTTAACCGGTTGTTGAGCTTTTCAGGCCAGTTGCACACCGAAATGGTTGAGGAAACTGCGCGCAACACAGAAGCTATTGCTGCACGGGTGGTTCTTCAAGGATTAGCTGACATACTACTACTCATTGTCACGAGAATCGCAACACATTAGGAGGAACTAAATGACAGCACATCCAGCCAGGCAAGCTTGACACTCGAACGTGAATTTTGCATTTTATAATGGATCAGATCTACTGGGAACCAGCATAACTGGTGTTTGAATTTGTTGGGAGAACCAGCTCCAAAAGTAACGGGATTAAACAAGTGCCCGTGGAATAACTGGTTTTCGTTGAGACAGATTTCATTGGTTGTTCTCCACTCGACCATGACAAATGAGTTGCACTCTTAGTATGTATTTTGACCGCTTGTACGCGACAGTGATCAACAGGGCAGCTGGCTTCAACGTTCACTGACATATCTGGTTTGGCCGACGCACCAGGCGATCAAGCGGCTATCCAGACTGGGGTTCACGGTAATAAGAAGACATTTAGAAACTGTTATCTAGAATATCGAGGAGTAGGACGCGATGAAGCTGCTGAGCAGTTGCTGTTGAGCGCCAAATTTATACGGACAGAAACAGCAAAGTGCGCCGCGCAAGGAGGAAACTCCCCTTGTGTTATTAACGGGAACAGCAACAAGACAATCAGATACTTTTATCCGTTGTCATCAAACCTGCAGGTGTAGCCATCACATTCTCGAGCAAAATATCTTTGCAAAATTAATGATTACCACAACTTTCAGAACTGCGAAGCACGCATATCTGGTGGCTTGAAGCCATTCCACTCACATGAAACAGTCTTGAATTCAAAGCCTAGCAGTTCCGCAATTCGTAAATTTTGGACACTTTGTACGAGCGTTAAATATTTCTCATGTATTTCTAAAGTGGTCGACATTACTTGCGGCTTCGTAAGACACTCTATTCCATCAGAAACAATCCCCACAACATGTATGGACATGCGCAGGATCGGGCTTGCACATCAGTGCCCATTGTTTCGTGGACAATGGCTAACATAACACCGTATCAGTAGTCAGTAAATGGTAAGGGAGAATGAAATCAATCACATTACTGAACCTCACTTTTGAAGGCTTGTCACACGGCCCATACAAATATTTGATGTTCAGTGAAGAACAATGCAATCATTCACAAGACTGGACGCTTCAGTCGAGCAGCCCATCAACACGTGACCACGTGATGCGATTACGTTGGCTGAAAGAAGATTAGCGGCATGAACGATGGGTCCAATATTTTATTCTGGGAGCCTAATTGGTGATTGATTTCAGACAAACGAGGGGAAGTCCCCAAGTTTTTGTCCACTGACCGAACCTGCTTGACAGGGTAGGTAGACCATGTATGGAAAAATTAGCGCTAAGTCACCGCCAGATGATGGAGGGTCTATTGTGTTGATCGGAAGGTGGATGTTCTGGCTGATTCAATCGAATATTGACGTTCTGTTGCATTCTTCAATCTAAGATCAAAGCCTATTCTCAGTTAGCACGAAGAAGACTAGTTTTCTTACTGAGTGTTCCCGATTTCTCCCTGTCAAACCCTGCGCTTGCCTGAACACACCGATTTATGTGTCTTCTTCATATTCAATTACAAGCGATCACGAACTTTTGAACCCTGACATGTCCAACCAGCTTTGATAAAATTTTCACGCACCATTTTGTATCATTTGCGCTACCACGCGTTGTGCGCACACGTTTGTCCCTTAGGTGTTTCGGACCCGTGCCATTTCAGACACCAATAAAACGGAATTCCGTGTAAATTTAACACTGGGTTTTATTGATGAATTTCATGACCCCCGCAATTCTTGTCCCGTGATTTCGCTCGTAACCCCATTGTACAACTCGGGTTCCACATTGTTCGCAAAAGGAAACGAGAACAGAGTTCATCGGATCTTATCGGGCTCCAATCTATGTGAACTGCATCTGGCAAACATACGCAAAATAAGAGAGATGAACCAAATGACAATCTGGACGATAGAAATTTGATGAGCTTAAAATAGAAAGATACACAGGCAGTCCAAAGGTACTACAGATTGTGTGTCTTTGACAGTTAATCTGTCGGTTTCTCATCAATTAGTCGTTTGTCATCCGGGTGATTGGTGTGCCTTTGTGCATCATTTCACCTGAGATTATCAAATCGAGGGTAGTGGTGCCCGCATCGTTCACACACGTGGTGTCCTTGCTTTCCATGCACCGTTCTTAAATGACGATCCAAATCTGATTTCCGGCAGAAAAATGCCCCACACTCCTCGCTTCCTCACCCTGTGACCATTTCAGATGCTGAGACAGAATCCTCCAAGTCGGAAAGCGCTTTCCGCATTTGGGGCATGGATTTCCTCTTAGCTCTGATTCGTGCACACGTTTACTGGATGTTTTGGTAGGCTTTTAGTCTACCGAACAATGAAGTCGCCTTACGTGTTCCTGCAAACAACGCTCATTCCGGAACGACGTTTTGCACACACTACACTGAGTATGGGGATGTTCAGCGTGCACCTCCTGGTGTCTCTTAGCTGCGGACAGGTGATGGAAGGATTTGCCGCAGAGCAAACACTTTTCAGGCACCTTCGCATGTGTTTCTCTACTCGGGTCGTCCAGCTGACCAGCGCTGGGATTGTCGTCATCCGTTCTGTGTGCTGACGGCGTCCTGTGTTCAACTGCTGGTTAAAAGAATGGTGGTGAAGAAACAAAAACAGTTCCACTGGCGTTTAGTGACTATCAAAGAAATAGAGCAAGGTCTTGTTTGAACTCATACGACATTTGCAATGCTTAACAAGACTCATAAATTTCAAACTGGGCCTTTGTGCTGTCAAAATCCGACACGAACTGGGTCGCTGTTTTATCATTATTAGGAAGTTTAAGCACAAGTACAACTCACGCATCTTCCGGAGGATATTAACTCACACGCCACTATTCAATCGTTCTCATCTACCCTCGCCTTGTTATCTAAAGGGGAGTGGAAGATGGTTTTGCATTGAAGTTTTCTAGACCGCTCTGGATAAAATGAAAAGCACTTAGGGGTTCATCCTCACGTGTCCTCAAGGGGAACATTCCTTAATACAGAATTCGCGCCATCAATTCACTCACCGGTGCATGGCTTGTCGAAATGTGCTGTTAGTTGACGGGCTATGTGATACCTCTTATTTGAACGTTCCGCGACTTACGCCCATCTTCCTCGCGTATCCACAACAAATGAACGTCTACTTTCCCACCCATGTCTACAGGCACGCATTGGGTCTCAGGCATGGGATCTACTCACCGTTTCCCAGTGAAGTGTTCTGTCAATTCAAGGAAAGTTCATCTGCGCAACAAATTGGATTTTCGATGTTAGGCGTATTGCAAATGTAGACACTTCGCTTCTCCAGTTGACACAAGACCACTCAGGAACATGGCTGTGAACTTTCGGTTCCACCTTTTTTGATTAGAGGGTAACATTTATCTGTTGATCGTGATGACGCGCCCAGCTGGATGGGACTCGTTCAGGGACGGGAACCACTCGTTCTACAAAAAATGTCGAAAGTGAATGCATCACAAGAGGCCTGCGTTCAACTGTCAAAACCGCAGTACGGCTGCACTTTCATGAGCACTGCATTCTACGAAAATTATTTACGACACGCATGCCAGCCGTTTATATGTATATATATATATCCGCATAACTCCACTCCAAAATATAATATGGAACATCTCATCAGAAGTGGATCACCGATTGTAGAATTCGCAAACCCACGGGGTGTGATAATGAAAACGTGGCCATGTGTACCGAGGGAGCCAAAAGATGATACAACAGTGGTCCATATACCAGGATATCCGCGGCGGTCGACAAAGAAATTTCAAAGCACACAAAAATTAATTTTATGCGGCTTTCAGTAAATCCGGCGACGCATTTTCATGGGCGCTTTCGGGTGAACCAATATTTGAACAACAACTCGACACCTTCGCTCGGGACTTAGTAAAGTGCTCCCAGGGGAGTTCAACTCCGTGGTCCATGCTTTATAAGGCGACGGAAATAAATAAAGTTTGGTACACCTTCGGAAGAACAAAAGTGACTTACACAAGGGAGTGTTACCCAAGTTGCCAACTGAAAAAGCAAGAAGTAAGTAAGCAAGCGAAATACAGCTATATTTCTGTGTAAATGTCGCCTTCACTGAATTCGTAAACTCTGAACGGCCTCGTGCGGATTCACCAACCGATCCCACTGATACTTCCATGAGTTTGCCGTTGTCACACTTTTCACTGCACAGCTAACTGATTCTTGAGTAGATGACTATTCGGCGTTTGGAATCCATAAAATAAGGGATGCTAATACGTCCGTGCTCAGGTACATCTGCTTGAATTTCATGGAAAACTCAGCAGAGTCTGCTTATCTGTCACTGGACGTTCGCGCCATCTAAAAGCCGACATGTGTGTTGCTTTTAAAATGGTAGGAAACTCAGAATTCCAGCCATACTTGTGAGTGAAAAATGAAGTAACAAATTAAAACAAACAAAATACTTGAATGCACTTTATTCGCACGTGCTACGCAACTCAACGCATTTCGATGTAAGACACACAGCTTGGTAGCGCAGTTTGAGGAGTGTATAATTCGCGGTATCAAGATTAAACTCACGATGATTTTCGGCCGTCACATAACTAGCTATACACAACAGTGTCAAAGACAATCCGTTGATACTCATCGGAAAGGGATTTCGACGTACGTCTAATTCGAGCAGCTATTGTGGCGTGTTTTGTAAGTTTTCCAATGGTGGAATGAAGGCCTGTTATCTGAGTTTATCGATCGAGTTCAATAATCTCACTGTCTCGATGAATGAAGCCGTAAACGCCTGATTAACTAATTGGCTTCGACAGGACATTGCCTTTATGGTTCGCAATTCAAGTTAAGAGCGAATTAACTGGTTGGACACATATGCTGGAGGGAACTAATTGGTCTCCCGAAACTTAATGATTTCATTCTCAGAAGGCTTTTGTGTAAGTTGTGCATGATCTGTTCCTTAGGGGAAATCTCGTTAGAATCACAGAATTAGGGGAGGTAGCAAGAATCCACGGCTTTATGTCTGTCGACACAGTGAATACGTGTAACAGTCAGGTGGTGGACAATTTGTGAATTTCTGACATTCTGATGCACCCAGAGAACACTGAGGGGCCCGGGGACATGATTGCTTCTAAATTCGGTTGTGCATTATGTTGGGTCCCGCTGGCGGGTCCTACCCGGAGCTGGATTTCCAGTTAGGAACACTAGCCGGAATGAGACTTCGGGTTAGGTTTGAAGTGATTGGAATACCGACCTTACTGCAAGGGCCAAACTGCTATACTAAATATATTTTATAATACAAGACACAAAAGGGTTCATCATGTCAAGAGAAAAACGTCACCTGTAGGACTCAAAATGTTCGGTGAACCTGAGTGCACGGGGATATATCCGGTTGATAATGACAAGTTTTCGAACAAAGTTATTTGCACGACAATCAACCCCCGACCAGCGTAGCGTGGATGATCAGGTCGATGTAACAGGCCTCTCTTCCTACATTATAGTGACCCTTTTCTTCTGGATTTCACACAATAATGGGAGACTGGTCTATCTTGTTCAACAACTTCATCTATTCAAAATGCGAGACAGTGACCATCTTATGATCACCGAACAACACATGAGAATGCTGGATGCTCTTCCATTTTGTCCTTATATGTCCCATCAACCAGGAACCAAGTGATCAAATAAAGTGTGCGAGACTCTAAATTCACGTAAATCCGATTGAATTTGGAGTAGTAAATAGATTCCTAGAAACATCTGAAAATAAGCCGTAGACATTAGACCGAAAACGAACGCTAACACTACGCATGTTGGAATGCAGAATGCAGCAACTGAAGAGATCAGAACGTACGTGTAAAGCGAGTACAGCTGTAACAGCCTTTCGGTGCCCAAATGCGACGCCACCAAAATGAAGCACGAGGACTGGTCTGCAGCCATGTTGCCCAAGCCTAGATGTGGGAAACCGAAAAGCGGAGGTCGGGTTCAATCCAAGGCCTTCTATCAGCAAATGTGCAACATAAAAACACCGGACCATCTCGAACGACCGCGAGTAACCAGTTCCTCTCATTTCAGTTACGGAAAACACGAAGAATGCTATCCTGCCGAATACATTTTATGGTACCAGATCCGAAGAATATCCAAGCAATTGCACCACGTGAGCAATGTGACAAGAGCGCACTTGGTATGATTCAAAGGAAGGTTTATCATTTAATGCAGCTTGTCGATGGTGATCATTTCTCAAGAACAGTCCATTCAGTGATAAGCGAGGTCCGATTTACTTGATGTTTTGACAGGCACATGGCCTCCACCAGAATGAATTATATTCATGTGGTGCTAGAACACGTGTTCACTGCTCTACGATTTTCGCAGTCACCAAAGTGGACATCAGCATATCTAGCGCGCAGCTGGTGGTGTCGCTTGGTCGCCTGCAGGTGCGGGAATCGTTTGCTGCATGTCCACCAATTGTGTGGTCTTAACTGATACATTTGCCCGATCGGATCATTCACTCGATCTGCGCTGAACCAGTCGTTGCCGTTCTGTTTGCTGATTGGCTTGCGTGTAAATCTCCTGTTTAGGATGCACTCTTTCTCGGTTCAAACACGCATATTTGGTCTACTATTCCTTCTGTGGTTCTTGTTTAATGATTGATTTCAATAACGCTTGAGATTTCTCCGTGAAAACGCCTCGGCTTATTGTCGGACAATAGCAATATATCACTTGCGCTGAGTGCAATCTAAAACGAATACTCATAACGGACTTTTGCACAGGTTGGAGGCTTCTACCCACACAACCCGCTTCAGTGTGTTTTTGCTGCTCAGTTTCGTACATTAACCGTAAGGGCACAAGTGAAATAAACGGGCAGCAATGCACCTGGAATTCACAGAGAAGTGCAATAAGCCTGTCACTGCGAAGACTCATAAAGAGTGCCTAAATGTTAAGCTGAGGTCGTGTTGAACCTCGCCACAAAATCGGACGACTGATTTGGAGTTCGTTTGGATGGTTTTGTTTGGGCAAACATGTGGCTGTGAGGGGGTAGTTAGTTTATTCTTCCAAACAAAGATGGCGTGCCTGAGACTATATTTTCAATCTCCATGAAACAAACAAGTTCTCAAAGGAATAGACACTTCATGGGGGTTCATCGCTCGATAACGAAGAATGATGAATTATGCTTTATTTATCCTCGTCATTGCACTTCGAATACGAATACGATCTACATGTAAGTCACAATCTAATTTCTGATCTATCAGCCCAACAGTTCGACCAACCCTCGCTGGCTAATGCTTGGTGATTGATTTCCATAATGGTCGGGATTCGTTCTTATGAACTCCTCGGCTTCTTGTCAGACAATGCCAATAGCTCAATTTACAATTTACAACGTATAATCCTAACGTTACAACGTAGGTTCACGCACACACGGACTGTTACACGGAATGTAGACTTCTCTCATTGCCACCCGTTTGAATGTTCTTGCTGATCAGCCTCGTCCATTCACCGTAAAAGCAAACAAAAAATCCTTGGGCAGATCAGCTCAAATTGATAGTGTTGTGGACGACAGTCACTCAGTGTCTTCTTATAATCCTGAACCCCGCTCCGGATAAACGCTTGATCGCCTGCGGCGCTTGACCAAACCAGAAAAGGTCGACGAACTTGTTGATTACTGTTGCGTACAATCGGTCAAAATCGATACTAGGAATACAACCTATCCGTCAAAGGCGAGTGAAGAAAAACAAATGAAATCTGTCTCAACGTCCGCTAAGTTCGGAGCTGGTTCTCATAACAGATGGCTTATGGTGAGCACGCTTCTGCGAAGAAAGCGTTCAGCTCTTCTCTACAAATGTATTCTTTTGGTGCGGAATGAAAGGCGTCGTCCTGGTGCACATAGCATTCACTACGATACAAAATTGTATGAAAAACATGTCCGAAGAACAAGGCAACTAACAATTTCATATATACAACAGCATTCGTCCGGTCGATTGATTGAATGTAAAACGTAAGAAACAGGAAACAGTTTTGAGAACATGTGTGCTATGAGAACGCGGTCTTACGACGATCATTAATTTCGGCTTGTAGGTTGCCGAGAACTTTGACTCGAGTATTGATTGATCGAGTAAATAAACGTATTTCACGATCTCAGACAAATTTCAACATCCCGCAATTTTCGTCTCGTGATTTCACTCGTAACCCCATTGTACAGAGTGTGTTCCGCCTTGTTCGTAAATGAAAACACAAACAGAGTTTATCGGATTTGTTTAGGCTTGCAATCTATGTGGACTGTAGCTCAAGGGCATTTTGTTTCATAGATCTGCTTTTCATCTTCCTATCTGACATTGAGATGATGGCGAGTATGGAGAAAAATCGATCAGCTCTGAATATGATGTTATGTGTCTTTAGCTACTTCATCATTTTTTCATAACTGAGTAAACTCATTTTTGTTCTGTTGAGCAACAGATTGCGTTTCCTTCTAATTTACCGATCTTCATGACGAACTATAATGTTCGAAGTTGGAGGCGCCTTCTGCCTTCAGGGCTTGGATCTCCCTGTTTCTCCAATCATTGCGACAGATGACTTGCTGTTTTGGCAGGCACATTGCCTCGACCAGAATGTATTATATTCATTTGTTGCCGGAAGCCATGTTCACTCCAGATCGATTTCGGAAATGACCAAATTGGACATCAGCATATCTAGCGCGCAGTTGGTGATGTCGCTTGGTCGCCTACAGGTGAGGGAATCATTTGCTGCATTTTCACCAGTTGTGAGGTCCTCACTGATGTGTTTGCCTGATCGGATCATTCAATCGATCTGCGCTGGATCAGTCGCCGCCGTACTGCTTGTAGATTGGCTTGTGTGTAAATCTCCTGTTTAGAATGCAGGCTTCCTGCGTCCGAACACGTTGGTCTGGTCTACTATTCCTTCTGTGGTTCTTGTTTAATGATTGATTTCAATAACGCTTGAGATTTCTCCGTGAAAACGCCTCGGTGTCGGACAAGATTGGCTTGCGTGTAAATCTCCTGTTTAGGATGCACTCTTTCTCGGTTCAAACACGCATATTTGGTCTACTATTCCTTCTGTGGTTCTTGTTTAATGATTGATTTCAATAACGCTTGAGATTTCTCCGTGAAAACGCCTCGGCTTATTGTCGGACAATAGCAATATATCACTTGCGCTGAGTGCAATCTAAAACGAATACTCATAACGGACTTTTGCACAGGTTGGAGGCTTCTACCCACACAACCCGCTTCAGTGTGTTTTTGCTGCTCAGTTTCGTACATTAACCGTAAGGGCACAAGTGAAATAAACGGGCAGCAATGCACCTGGAATTCACAGAGAAGTGCAATAAGCCTGTCACTGCGAAGACTCATAAGGAGTGCCTAAATGTTAAGCTGAGGTCGTGTTGAACCTCGCCACAAAATCGGACGACTGATTTGGAGTTCGTTTGGATGGTTTTGTTTGGGCAAACATGTGGCTGTGAGGGGGTAGTTAGTTTATTCTTCCAAACAAAGATGGCGTGCCTGAGACTATATTTTCAATCTCCATGAAACAAACAAGTTCTCAAAGGAATAGATACTTCATGGGGGTTCATCGCTCGATAACGAAGAATGATGAATTATGCTTTATTTATCCTCGTCATTGCACTTCGAATACGAATACGATCTACATGTAAGTCACAATCTAATTTCTGATCTATCAGCCCAACAGTTCGACCAACCCTGTGGAGAGCTGCGTCGAGTCGATCTGTCGTCAAACTGAAACACACTGCAACACAAGAGTTCAAGATAAAACGTGCACTCATAAATCTGAACTGTGTAGTTAGCAATGAAATCCATCGGACACGAGTATTACCCAATTCAAACTTCAACATTCAACGGTTGGTCAAGTCTTCCTGCATCTCGTTGTGCACCAATGCCATGCAGCCCAACACGGTTTAGTTGACAGTACGTTCAGCATTTCCCTGACCATTTGCGGTCCTCCAGGTGCTAGTGATTTCCGGATTGATGTAATGGAGCGGGTGATATGTGGTGTGTACCTCACAACTAAACAGTCTGTTTCCCATTCGCTTTCACCGTGGTCTCTTTGCTGAGTTCGAAAAGACTTCTCATCGCCCCATTTTGAACACTCTAATTTGCGGCCATTACTGACCTGATACCAATACCCAGCCTTCGACAAACGAACCAACCAAATACAACCTTTCACGCACAAGTCCACAACAGTCGCGTTGCTGCATTCTGTGCTTCAAGATGGTGTGCTGAAACGCCAGGATTTGGACTGTTCCCTGATTATACAGCCGCGTTTGATGAAAGCATAGGAACCTCTTAAGACCTTAGATAGCTTTCGCATATATGTTGACGGACATCCCGCAATACTCTCCTAGTTTGCCAACATTTCTGAGGGCTGAAAGGGCTTTCATCAACCCAATAGTAAAGAAATATGCATCACGTGAATCGTTTTAGATGGAACATGAGACGCACTCTGTGAGGTATACTTCGCCTGATGAAGAATGATAGAAAAGAATGGTGCAGCTGTTATGCTGTTGAAGTTCGTATGTTACCACACAGCGCAGAACTCCACTTAGGCACAAATTGATATCTTCGTCGGTAACATACCACACGGATAAATGTAGATACCGAAAAAGCCACCTTGGTGTACAACTGTCCGATCCCAGGATGTCCTGTCCCTCACTGGTATTCATGCAGTCTAGACGAACAAGCGCACCCGAATTTATGACCTATACGTGCTTGCTAAACCCACATACTAAGGCTTTCTACGTTATTCTGAGCCCGGCTTTTTCTCAAGTGACTGCCGTGGAGAATTGGTCAGCACCGTCCACCTGCATCACGTATGTAAATCATTCCAAATCCCAAACTGTCATTTTTTATAACGACAAAGCTCAGCCTGTCGAACCGCTGGTGAATTTCAAACTTTTCCGGCCGTCCGAGTCCAGTCCTTCTCTTGATCTAAGCCGAGTATTCATGTCAGTCCCCACATAAATCAGATTATTGCGCCGCGCACTGGTTCTCACTCCAGTTACTGGATGTCACCCATCCACTGATGTCAGTTGACAATTTTAGCAAAGCTAGTCAATTCGGGTTCCGCATTTTCTCAGTGTACTCTCGGATGCTTAGAGACTATCAAAAAGTGAATGGTGCTCGTGTAAATTCGCAATTTTAATCGATAACCCAAAAGACAATTGGGCAGTCGAGGAGAACTCATTAGACATAGACAGACACACTGTGTACTTCATTCCTCCCACGATTCCTCCCATGATATGAAAAACCGTGATCAGTAAACTCACATCACGCCCCAATGCGACATGACCATCGTAAACATAACTACAAAAAGGGCAGCAGTGGCCTATTTCAATGTACCAAGGGGAAAATGAACTCTGGTCAATAATTTTGACTTCGTTGTTTACATCGGATATTGTGGTGGCCAAGAATGATTGTGAGTTTCGCGAATCGAGTTGCCAGTGTAAGTGGGCCCGTAGCAAACTCATGTCGTATTTGGAGAACAAGTGGAACTGTGTGTTGTCTTAAAGTGAACCGCATGAATCATAGAATAGCTGATCGCCATCGAACGGTTTGGTGATTGCTATCACGCACCACGCCGCAAATTGTAACATCTCTCATCATAGTTACCAACATTGTTGAAATACGCGTGAACTGCTTGGGAATTTTTCAGCATAGATAAACTGCACTTAAATCATGAGGGACCCCTTCCAATGTTATACTCACCGTTGCGTTTAAAGACAGTCTAGTGTAACTGACATCGATTTTCTCACCTCTTTCAATTCCAAGCAGGAATCGAAAACGAAGCGTCGTCAAAAAACAGAGCGGAAGATTCGAACAGACGAGCAGACCAGGAAGAAACTCACAAGCGTTTAGTCGGCAGCAAATGATTCCCTTTGATGTCCGAGGTTACGAGGCACCAGAACGTGCACCCTGAAACTGCTGACTTTTATTGCGGTGTCTGCGAAATATCGTTCAAGATTGAGCGATATCTAAAGCAGCATATGAAGTGTTTTAATAATTTTGGATATCACAGGCGAGGCAGAACATCCAGCAAACTGGTGCAAGAATCACAGGAAAAAGGAAATCCATGTTCCAAATGCGATAAATGCTTTGCCGCTTAGAGAAGTCTTCGTCAGCACCAGCAGTGCGTTCACCGGAATGAAAGGCAACTACAGTGCCAAGAATGTGAGGTGCTATCCTCCCAACAATCGAACTTGATTCACCATATGAGAACAAAGCACGAAACGCAAGTTCCACATATTTGCGAGCAATGTGGGAAAACGTACTCTCGACATGATGTGGTTAAGAAACATGTGGAATCTATCCACAACATGGAGACAAACGCCACGACTGACCAACCAACGCCGAATTGATAAATATGACCTACAGAAGAATACCTAACCACTGGGCATTCAAATGTGTAGAATTTATTTCGTCCTTACTGGAATGGTTTGTTTTCTGGTTGCAAAGCAAAAGCCTAAACCAAATCATGTTTCTGTTCTTCCTTGAGATTTGCGGACAATTCTAATGGCGAGGATCTGGGATCATGAAATACGTCTATCTACTCCCAATCGATACTCGCGTCCACATTCTCGGCAACCTAAAACCCGAGATTAATGATCGTCGTATGACCGCGTTCTCATAGCACGTATGTGTTCTAAATCGCAACGTTCGAAGCAAATTTTAAGGGAAACTTCTTTCCCATCTGATACCTTTTACGATCAATCAATGAATCAACCTAACGAATGTCGTAGTAATGACGAAATATTGCCTGTTCTGTTATTCGGACAACGGAGTTTCTGTCAGCTTAACTTTCCGATATGGTCGCGCAAGTTCACTGACAGTTTGTGTTGTGAGGCTTTACAGTGGAGCCAAGTGATTTACTACGCACAGATGGTAGTAACTCGTCTTGTCTATTTATCCAAACCGCTGTGAGTTCAATGATGTTTCATAGCAAGTCAATTTTACTGGATACGTTTGCTACAGGCACGTTTTTCATACTTTTTTGTATCGGATTGAAGGCTGTAAGCACCAGGAGGGTGCGTTTCATTCCTCTTTAGAGCCAAAACCCTTTTTGAGAAAAATTGTTGCAGCCCTTCTTGAAGCCCGCACTAAATTTATCCAACATTCCTCTTTAGAGCCAAAACCCTTTTTGAGAAAAATTGTTGCAGCCCTTCTTGAAGCCCGCACTAAAATTTATCCAAAACAACTTATCTAGACAATACCGCTCGGGAGGCGCTGAAATCGAAGACGCGTGCTCACGATAAACTATCTGTTAGGAAAACCAGCTTTGAACGTAACGGGACTAAATAACTACCAATGAAATGACCGTTTTTCGTTGAGAAACAGATTTCATTGGCTGCTCCTCACTCGCCCTTGATAAGTGAGCTGTATCGTTAGTAACGACTTTGACTGCGACAGTGACAAATACAGCACTTTGTTTGACTTTTTCTGATTTGGCCATGCGCGACAGGCGGCTGTCCAGACAGGGGTTCACGGTAACAAGACTTTAGCCCACAACAGTATACATTTCAGCTGATCTAAAAAATATCTAAAATGACCCTTTTGTGAGTCCTCGCAGTGACAAGCATATTGGTCCTCGCTGGTGCATCGCTGCGCGTTAATTTCGGTTGTGCCCTTACGGTGAATTGTCGAGGCTGATCAGCAAAAACACACTGAATCGGACGGCGTGGGCAGAATCCTCCATGCTGTGTAATAATTCGTGTGTGCGTGAATCTAAGATGCAAATTTTTGAGTACTCGTTTTAGATCGCACTTAGCCCAAGTGAGATATCACTATTGTCCGACAATAAGCCTAGGCGTTTTCACGGAGAAATCTCGACTGTTACACAAGAACCACAAAAGGTAGAGTAGTTCAACTATGGGTGTTCGGACGCAGGAGGCCTGCATTTTAAACAGCAGAGCCAATGGTTTACCCTAGGAGATTTACACACAAGCCAATCAGCAAACAGAACGGCGACGACTGGTCCAGCGCAGATCGAGTGAATGATCCGATCAGGCAAACGAATCAGTGAGAACTTCACAACTGGTGGACATGCAGCAAACGATTCTCTCACCTGTCGACAACCAAGCGACACCACCAGCTGCGCACTAGATATGATGAGGTCCACTTTGGTCATTTCGAAAATCGGTCAGCGGTGAACATAGCTTCCGGTAACGCATGAATAAAATTCATTCTGGTAGAGGCCAGTTGGCGTCTGCCGCAACATCAAGAAAGCTGGCTCAAGGAGTGGAGAAAAAGGGAGATGCAAGCCATGAATGCAGAAAGCGTTTTTCAACTTCGAAAATTTTATGCACACTCGTTCAAGAATTGGGGGCTGGCTAAGCCAAACTACAAAAACATGATGTGTATCTGGAGCTCGCTTAGCGCTCAAAGGACTGTTCTAGAGAAGCGATCACCGTCGAACAGCGACATGCAGTTATAAACCTTCATTCGAATCATACCAGTGCGCTCTTGTCACATTGCCCACGAAGTGAGAATTCTCAGGATCTCGTACTATAAAGTGTATTCGAAAGAACAGCATTATTGGTGTTCTCCGTCACTGAATTAGGAGGGCGTGGTTGCTCGCGGACGTTAGAGATCGTTCAGCGTTTAGTGCGCGAATTTAATGACCGGATAGTCCGTGGTTCGAACATCACCTTTGCTTCTCGGCTTCCCCCTATCTGGGCTTGGGCAAACCGGCAGTAGACCAGCCCTCGTGCTTCCTTTGTGTGGCATGGCAGTTGAGCATCGAAATGCTGTTACAGTCATACGCGCTTTCACACCTACGTTCTGATCATTTCAGTTGCTGCATTCTGCATTCAAGATGCTGCGTTGAGACGAATAGGGTTATCTTTCGCCTTGGGTCTAATGTTTGCGGTTTAGTTTCAAATGTTCCTAGGAATTTATTCACCAGTTCCAAACTGGTTTACGTGACTTCCGACCCTCGCACCCTTTAGTTGATGACTTGAATTCAGGTTGATGAGATGGATGAACTGTCATCATTCTCGTATTGTGTTCGGTCGGCTGACACACGTTAAAATCGTGATATGATCGTATCTGTCTCCAGTGGTGAATAGATGACGTTGTAAATCGAGTAACACCTGTATTCTGATGTTGTGCGGAATCTTGAAGAACACACCCACTGTATTAATATAGGTTTGTTAAATTGGCTTGATCATCCATGATACGCTAGTCTGAGCTTTATTGTTGCCCAAAAACTAGTCTGAAGAAGTAGCCATTATGGGCCGGCTGTATCTCCCTGCACTCAGGTTTGCCGATCATTTGCAGTCCTAAACGTTCCGTTTTCATCTTTTCAAGATCAATTCTGCTGTGCCTTGTATTGTAAAATATATTTAGTATTCTTCTCTCACTAATAGTATCACTAGTAGCACTAAGACGAATGTTCCAGTCTCAATCCAGCTAAAGCTCATCAGCAGCACCCATTTCGTGGCCGGGCCGAATGTAAAACGCACCTCTGACCTTCATTGTTCTCTGGGTGCATTAGAATGTCAGAAATTCACAGATTGTTCACCACCTGACTGTCACACGTTTTGACTGTTTTGACAGACATGCAGCCGTGGATTCTTGTTACCTTTCATCATAGTGTGATTCCAACAAGATTCCCTCTAAAGAAGACATCATATATATACAGCCCGCACAAAACGCTGGATACTAGGCTTCTGAAGACAAAATTATCCGGTTTCCGCGGCCTGATTCTTTCTCTCCAACGCATTTGTCCAACCATTTGATTTGCTGTCAACCTTGAAAACAAGCCACACAATCAGTATTCGCCCGAGGCCAATTAGTTAATGAGGCAATTTCGGCTTCATTCATCGCGATACCGTGGTATTGATGAACGTGGTCGATAACCTCAGTTAACAGGCATTCATTCCACCATAAGAAAAATTATCAAACACGCAACAATAGCTGCTTAAATCAGACACGTCAAGATCCCTTTTCGATGAGTATCAACGGATTCTCCTTGACGCTGTTGTATATAGCTACTTATGTGACGGCCGAAAATGATCGTGAAATTTACCTGGTATCGCGAAATATACGTTCTTCAAAAGGCACTAACAAGCTGTGTGTTTTACAGCGAAGTGCGTTGAGTTGTATAATGCGCGCGCATAAATTGTACTCAGGCAAATGCATCGGTGTCTTCTATTCACTTTACTTCTTGATTGCTTCGTCTTGCCAGCTGAAGGGACCTACTGTGAGAACCCCGCAACAACTCACTGGTAGACCTCGACTGGATTTCAGCTCTCCTGGGCTAATTGGAATGGCAGGCTCACGAGCACCAAATGGCAACTGAATCATCACGGGATCACACCCAACTCAGATATCCACAGTAATTATCAACAGTGTCATCCTTCTATCAAGAATCTCCTTGAGAACTTAGTGATACCTGATTTCATTTTCGTACGCGACATCTAGAACGCATTTAGTGAAGAACGACAACAACACAGGAACATGGCTGTAATCCACATGCTTATTTACTTCTTACTAATTCAGTTGTCAACTCGGGCAACCAGCTTTCCGAGTACGCTACCTTGTGTGAGTCTCTTTCGTTCTTCTGAACGTCTACTAAACTTGGTTCATTTCCGCTAACTTATAAAGCATGAACCGAAAACTTGAACTTCTCTACGAGCACGGTACTAAGTCCTGATCGAAAGTGTGGAGTTATTGCTAAAATACTCGTTCATCCATTTTTTATCCGAAAGCGTCCATGAAAATCCATCGCCAGACTTACTGAATGGCTCACAAAATTAATTTCTGTCCGCTTTGAAATTTCTTTCTTGGACGTCTCAGATATCTTGGTATACGGGCTAATCCCAAATCATCATCGTGATTCGTGGATTTGCGAATTCTACAAACCGTGACCCACTTCTAACCGGGGGTTCCATATTATACTCTGGAATGGATTTGTGTGTTTCGTAACTAACGTTTGTAGAAAAGCTATAAACGAAATGTAGACATCTTTCATTCTGCATCCTTCAGAATGCAGTGATCATGGCAGTGCAGCCGTACGGCGCTTTTGACAGTAAAACGCAGGTCTCTTGTAACTTACACATTATGGACATTTTGTGTAGAACGAGTGATTCTCATGTGAACAAAACTTTCCGAAAAATGATTGTTTGCATCCCTGACTGAGACAAATCCAGCTGGGCGCGCCGTCACGATCAACAGATACCTGTTATATTCCGATCAATTTTTGAAACCCCAAGTTCACACGCATGTTCATGAGCGGGTGGCGCAGCGCTTCGGGTGCACTCCCGTTTAAGTGTGTCAACTGAAGAAGCGAGGTGTCTACACTTGTAGTGCACGAAATTCCAACTAGTGTCTCGACGTAATACTCAATTGTCAACTGAAAATTTATTGAAGGAGCAGAACAATCAACTGGGCAATGATGAGTAGATCCCACGTCTCAAACCCGACGCGTGGGTATAAACATTGGTGGGGAAATAAAAATGTTCATTTGGAGTGGATGCGCAATGTAAGTATCGATAGACGTAAGTAGTGGAACGTCCCGATAAGTGGTGTCACGTATCCCTGACTACTAACAGCAAACGTTCGACAAAGCTTACTCCTCTGAGTGAATTAAAGGCCAGAATTTTTTATTCTAGGATATTCCTCCTGAGGACACCTGAGGATCAACACCTACGTATATACACAGCGGTCTACAAATGCTTTCTCCCCTCCAGATAACTATGCTACAACAGATAAGAACGATTCTAGTACCGGACGTTCTCGTTTCAACTCACAGTAGTCTCGAGCTCACCTTAACGGAGGCGAACAAAATATTGCGAACCCTGGTATCTAACTTCAGATATTAGCCAGTCGGCAAAGGCCACGAAGGACGCTTGCAGCAGCAAGCCCATAAGAGCAATGGGTATAGATTCGGGAGGACTGCCAATGGAAAAACGCTCGTGACGAAACGCCTGTCGCGAGATTAAAGAATGAGAGGACCAAAGAGCATGTTCGATTATGACTAGAGTAATATTTTCAATCTTCCAACTACTGGTGAAAGGAAGGAGGCCTTGGCTGAGGATTTGTTTATCAGATAAGCACCAACTGAACAGTTACAGACTAGTAGACAGGGCGTGAATAATGTCATATGTATCTTGTTTACAACAACTAAATATCTATGTTCTTCTTGGAGGCGATTTCCTGAAATTCGCTGGATATTCACTGACTGTTACTCAAATGCAAGCAAATGCTACACATCGACTCCACAAATTCCGCAATAGATCTCACTTTTCAAGAGACGGGAAACGGATTTACGAGCGCCCCCGTTACGTGCATATCTCTCTAGTAGTATCCACCGTTACCGCCATAAGTCCGTGTAATGTTGTATGTAGTATCTCAATACCGGTGATGTGAATGCTCACTCTAGTTGCTCGGGTCACTCAGCTTCTGAAATATAATCAATAGGTTGTTTTTTTGCTGTTTTTTTGGTATGTCCATACCAGCATTGAGTCACCAGGTTCAAACGGGGTAATATCTAGGCATTTTGCAAGCACCAATATAACATGATGACAAAGTCCAGCCAAGTTACAATCTCCTGGATGATTCGTTGAAGTTAAACCGGGCTATTAGAATGATTCACCGAAGTTCATCACCCCAGATTGAAAGTCCCGCATTTTGGGCTCACGTATACGAAAGAAATCAATTGATTTAATGGATGACACGATCAGCTTACTGACTATTCCAGAGTAGCTAAAATGGACGAATGATTTGCAAGTCATGAGTATGTTTCAGCCAACAACACTACTCGTGAAGCCAGTGGAGAGGTTTCCAACTCATATGCACACCGTAATAGATTGGTGAGTCTACATCCCTCTGAGGATGCGTGAAATGTACACTGCTCATAATTACCAATAAGGATGAGCGCCGTTCTTCTAGGCTTTCGACAGCACTAAGGACCAGTTAGAAATATCCAAAACTCTCTAGAGCGCTGTAAATGTTATGTGCGTTTGAACGGAACGTTGCCCATCTGCTAAGTGCTTTGAAAGTCATTAAACGCCGGTTAAAGAAATGTAGTGAAACTGTTATTATTTTCTTCATTGTCATTCTCTTGACCAGTAGTTCAACAGAACGGATGGTGACTCTCACAGCGCTGATCTGCCGGACAACTCGAGTAGAGAAACAAAACCGGAGGTACCTGAAAACTGTTTGGTGTGCGGCAAATCCTTCCGTCACCTATCAGCAGCTAAGAGACACCAGCAGGTGCACGCTGAACATCCCCATACTCAGTGCAGTGTGTGCAAGACGTCGTTCCGGTTGCGGCGACACATGAGGCGATTTCAATCTTCGGGAGACGAAAAGCCTTTCGGAATATCCAGTTAACGTGTGCAAGAATCAGAGCTACGGGGAAATCCATGTGCCAAAGGCGGAAAGTGCTTTTCGACATGGAGGATTCTGTTTCAGCATCTGAAATGATCACATGGTGAGAAAGCACGTCAACACTGCGAGGTCTGTGGGGCCTCTTTCCGCCGGAAATCAGATTTGGATCGTGATACAAGAACTGTGCATGGAACTCAAGGACAACTCATGTGTGAGCATCGCGGTTTAACCTCCTCTCGATCATATATTCTCGGGAGACATGTTGCAAGGAAGCACACCGATCAGCCGGATGACAAACTACTTACCGATGAGAAACAGCCGGACCAATTATTACACACCCACAAAATGTATCGTACCTATGATGTCCGGTGTTACCTTCTGTTTAAAGCACATCAATTTTTATCGTCCTGACAGGAATTTGGTTTTCTTCTTATTTTCGGTGCACGCTTGCGAGCTACATTCCACAAAGATTTGAACCTGAAAGCGATCCGATAAACTCTGTTTCTGTTCACGTTAAAACCCAAAATATATCATCTGGGATACTACCTGGTTCAATAATGTGTATTCGCGACGAGGTCTCAGTTGACCACAAAATATATCACTCCACCAACGACGCTTTTAAACAAACTCGTTAACTAGGGCTTGTTTGTCAAAATGTGCGAAAATGTATCAAGTTGCTAAAGAATTGTTGATTTAGAAGAATCTGACACATATGACTCTAGAAGCTGATCTAAACATGACCACGGGAAGTTGATTCCCTGATTGAAATACGAGCGTGGTACCGCGAACTGCGGTACTAGATGAACTGCGATTTAATCGAGATCCCGTTCGGTCGCTGGTGGATGAACCATTAACACTTCAAATTACCGGCAGGGGGGCGCCGTTTCAAAAATCGCCGTAATTATTTGAGACGCGGTGCACTTTCCAGTGCGATCAATTTGAAATGCAAACAGAAACGCGGAGTAACTGACTCGGCGTTTCAGGGTAGCTTGATTGTATTGTCATGAAGGAAACTACTTACAAAGTTCCCGAAAACTATTCGAAAGCCCACAACCGGCTCTTCAGGTAGGCGCAGTCCCCGAGTTTCCGTCAACCTTATGTTCTACTTCAACCCGATTTGGACTTGTTTTCGAGAAATGCACTTAATTGCATATAAATTTTTGATTTTACTTAAGGGGTGGAATCCTCACAAAGTACATCGTAATGACCGCACGTAAAACATGAAACTCAAGCGATTTGAACTTCAGTTTCATAAAAGCGGTCTTAGTTAGGTAAATCAATTGGAATAAATTGCTGAAAAGTTCCTAGGTCGTGCTGCGAGCCGTCAACTTCACACCGCATGCTGCCCTAATAACTGGCCCGTCATTCCTAACAAGATCTCTATCGGGTTACCGGTGTCACCCGCGGTAAACTGGATAGAAATTCATCCAAGCGGAATTTAACTGATCCTAACATAATATCTGCATGCGCATGGGGCTTCCCCTGTTTTGCACCTGACAAACGTCCTGGCCAGCTTCATACCTCATCCATCGCCTGAACTAAAACTCGAAGTTAGCCACTGCAATTCCGCTTCGCAATGTGCAGCCCACGAGCCATGGACAAGCTCATCAGTGCTTTGCATACAAAACACTCAGGAGCGGACAGCAATTCATACGTATTCATTTACATATAAAAAGCCACGTCGTTATACATTTTATTCTCCAT
>NW_008752119.1:0-28606 GCF_000715545.1 Opisthorchis viverrini
TCCTCACACGCGTGTGCTTGTTTGACAGAGGCATTGACAACCAGCGCACGCAGAAATCGCTGGCCCTTTTGTACTTTTATGCCGATAGCTGTATTGCATAAAACGTGCAGAAATATTAGCCAGAAAAGCGGAAATCACCCGGTAGACGAAGACGGAAACAATTGGAACTGGTCCGGATAAATCATCTGGGTTATTTTTGCTAGCAAATGATCTCTTTTGATTCCAAAAACTAAGATGTGATAAGTGTCCTCTATCTAGATCAGTGAGCGAACTCTATTTAGGTTGGGGTTATCAAAATTCCGTGAGAATTTGACCCTGTTTTTTTGAACTCATACTGTTTGTGCTACATCCAACTGAATACGTTTTCAATGATTTCTCACCGACTCAAGTCGGCAATTCGACCAGCCATGCAAAATGTTGAATTTTCTTGTTTGCTTAAGCACACACGCTTTTGTAGCCCTGCAGCTCCGCAAAACTCGCTGATTTTTATGTTCGAAGTGCTGAGATTTTATGAAGAATAATCTGTTCTTAATTTCTTGGTGGGTACAGCACCTTAAAACGTCTGATTTGGGCATTGCATCCGCTCGTAAATTGCGACTGACATCACCCAGCTGCCGGTTGCACTTGGGTTCCATATGCTTGCATAGGATCTGAAAGTGCGTGCATTATAAATGTGGTGTACGAAGTGCGCCAAAGAAAGCAATGGGGATTTTTCGGGTGCTTCAACATTTTGGCTGTTTTCCAACTCTAAGGGGGGAGAAAATCATCGGCATCTATGGTGCGACGGACAAAAATATGTTTGATACACAGTGATAAAGGGTTTGGTTTTTAAAATTTCCATAACCGACCCTAGTACTATTCACTGCCGCATCTTCACGGTTTGTTTTTTATAAATGCCTATGTTACGGCAGATCCTGATGCTGAACTGCGTGGTACAGATTTTCATGAGGAAAACCGTGTAGCCCATTGAAACAAGAAATGAGTACGCACAACCATGCATCCTGGGGTTTTAAAAATTGAGTTTAGATATATTCTTTGCTGAAATATTAGGAGATGCAGTGCAAATTCTTCGAAGAGTTTTTGGCAAACTTGTGAGTATTTTTTTATGAAGTGTGGTGCAATATCTCCAATATTGTCCCAACTGAAACATGAGGTAGCCCGTGTGCAGCGCATTTATCTGTAGAACATCAAACACGAGAGATGTAGTTGAGTCTCTCGTGAAAACCAGATTGGTTTGCAAATGAGTGTATTTCTCGAATATAAAAAGGACTTGATCGTCTTGTCATTGAACACCACGTACCTTAGAAATCTTGGGAGAAATTGGCATTTCCGTTCACACTGAATGCGATCTCGGCTAATACTTTGGAGGCTGCGCATTGAAAAGTATCACCGTGTGATTTACCCATGAACCGTTATGCTGTTGTCATTCTAACGGCCGATATTAGTGATGAGTTAAGCGAGCAGTAGGTGGTTTTGTCGCATATACTTCCGGCATCAAATGGAAGATAGGGTTTATGACGCAACTTGTGGAACCGTTTTGCAGCGTCCGATCCCAGTTGCGAGATGGGTTTTTATCATCTCCAAACGTCCGAAAAGACACATGAAAATGTCCCATTTCCAAAATCCAGGCGGAATTGAACGTTTACTTTCCTGCTCGGTTTTTTGTAATAGTTCACCTGGTGTTTGCTGACAAACGACCAGTCAGCGTGGGGTTTCCTCGTTAAAACTGAACTTTTACGGATTCAGGGATTCACGGATTGATACACACGAACGAGACCTTTGCCTAAGATTTCAGGGTCGGTTTTGTTCTTCTCATTCAAATTCGAGTTTTCTGGCCCAATACCGGATGAAATTAAAGGTCAGCACACAGTGGTTGCAATGTTCCAATGGAGCGTTATTTGTTCTCTGATCAAAAAGTGTCTTCCGTTAATGTTTGACCAAATCCAGGAGGGAAGGCTTTTGACGTGCGCGGTATCTAGTGGTTGGAAGACATTTTGAGTCCAAGCGCTCTGTTGAACGACTTCAAATGGCGCCACTGCGAAATTTCCGCTTGATTGGACGCTCTGAAGCTCCATCAAGGGTTCGTATGGGCAACTGGTAATCTTCAGTGCGTATTCGAGGAACTATGTTGGATCACACCGGGAAAGAGAGAATCAGACCCCCGCAGCGTGATTTGGACCCACAGTGCAGCGCAAAAAAATGCAAGAGTGCTATCATAGAGGACAATCGGGATTGGCAGGCCAGGCAAGCACAGAGCAACCCCATCAGCCTTCACTGGTTTTGAGTCAGCTCGAAAAAGACACTAACTGTCTATCGAGGTATCCACGTCAGAGACATCTGATGTGAACCAGGTCTCTGTGAGCGCGGTTATAGTCGGTTGTTTAAAGTAAGCTGACTGTTTAATAACGCATATTTTGTTGAAAAGTCTGATGCATTTTGCGGAGAAGCATTTTAACACCATCTCTGCTTCTTCAGAGTGTGAGGAACCCAAAGGTTGAGTGAACAGGGAGGTAAGCAGACTTAATAGTTGTGCGCCGGGTTTGCGTCCAAGGCTCCAAAGGGACTCTGAGGCGATATCGTCTGCTTCAGGTTGTCGTGGCTTGTGTGTATGGTTTTAGCTTGCAAGGTCTTCCGTAAGAACCCGGTTTGCAACGAGAAATGGGGAATATCATGCACCAGTCGACGCAACGGGAAACCAAATATGTGGTCCTATAAGCGGTGTCCTCACCGTCCACTAGTTACGCTGAAACAACATTTTGTTTCATCGCACTTCTTCAAGGACATCGTTTACCTCAGTAATTCTGCCACATTTCCATTCAACGGCCAGCTGCCAAATTATTTGCCGAAGCGATTTTTACTCTATATGAAAATTTTCCCTGCGATGTATGTCCACTTTGTCCTTTTATTGCGGGAAAACCATAAACGTATTACAAATTTACTCATGTTGTGTTTTTTCCATCTTTTTCCACCAAGAGACACGATCAGAGTGAGGGCCATCCAGACGGAATTAGAAGACAACGCTTCCAAATTTCCCGTTTTGGTCCATTCTTATTATGTGACCAGAAGTTTCTAAATACTTTCCAAATTTGAGTGATAAATGAATGATTGAACTATCAGTGAATGGCATATTTTTACAAACGTACTAAATGGTCGAGTGTCCTCAGAGCATCATTAATTGAGCCAAAATATCAGTAGAATTGCAAAATGCCCATGAAATAATCCAGTTTCCAGAGGTGGTATTTGGTAGATGCTTAGGTGGAGCTGGCGGGAAAACGACAAGTCACTCCCTAAAAGTAACATGGGACTGACCCAGAATTGAACAGATACACGAGTGATATAATCTTCGATGCAGAGTTTTAAATGAAGCTTGATCCACTCAAATTGGAGTAGCCATGAATATTAATCCAACGCGTTTATTGCAAGATTTTGCTGAATGATGCTCTTGGTGTATGCAAACGGTGCTTGTTGTTTTTGTGCAGCTCAACCGATTAGGGATAACAAAATTTTCCGTAATATATTGGAAGTTTGATAAATTTTCTTCATGGAGTTTGATGCACCTGGTAAATGTCCATACATTCTAGGCTTGCCATCTATTGTGGCTTTCAACCTTAATGTTGTAAGTTTCCCATGCGAAAAAAATTTCGCTACACAAAACCGTGGAATAAAAGCTTTCATATGGGTTAAACGCAGCACTGAGTCGCAATTTTGTGTGGAATTCATGCCGTACTTCCAGATATATCATACTTAGTAGATGGTTTCCACATGGAACGGTCACTTGCGATAGGAGTGTTGGGAATTGTTGCGGCCCAGAACACCAGAATATAACAGTGCGATTGACAAAATACTTGAGTACAGGCTCAAAATTCCTCGTGGTGTCGAATCCTAGTACTAATGATTTCGAGTGTGTTAAAAACCTGTCCGATCCTAGCGAGATATTCAAGTGTCCCCGTTTAAGAATGGTATGGTGATGCTATAGCAATCTAAGTGCCTGGTCTGTAAATTCTGATAGACGTGAACTACAAAAAGAACTAGGACGGTGAATGTCTGTGAACAGTGGAAATGAAGCGACCCAAAAAACATCTTCATTCAAGTGAGCTTTCGTGTGGAGGGAATAAAAATTTAGCAACATACGTGGCGCATTTTCAAATCCGTGTGAGAAGCATTTGAAAGATTTAAACCGAAGGTATCCAATCCGTTTTTGGTACCGGTTTTTGAATTAAGTTGCCAACCATAAGCTCCTGATGAATATGGTTACATGTGCATAGTAAATCTGCTAGATTGTGTGCGTTTACTTTCCGTGATACCCGTCCCCGATCAATCTATGTTCAAAGGTTGTCCACCGGCACCAACTTAACACACGACTTATTACTGATTCCACAGATACGTTGCTGTCAAGATCAAAAAGGCTGAATCCGGCGGGACTCTTCAAGCATCTTCAAGCAGTGTAACTATTTTGTCATCCGAAGTTATTATATCATAGTCGCCAGTAAGTGAAACGCCAAACGTACTCTCATCCGAGCGGGATCGTGATCCGATTCAACGTGCATTACATTATCTTTTCTTCACAATCTCGTATTTGACTAACCTTTCGCAGCCTGCTATACTCTATGCCACTGACATTGTTTTAGGGTGGCAAGAAGTCCCATATCTCATCAAGGTTATGGGACGTCCTACTACAAACAATCGAGTTGGAACCCTTCCACGTTACAAGGTAATCATGGACGTTACTATGGTAACCGTTTTCCGCTTACTACTAAAAACAAGTAAACTAAAATTAAAATAAACTGAAATGTGTGGACGTGGCACAATACTCACTAGGTTGCTCTGCGACAGTCCACCCTCTGTTTCCCTTTTCTTAGGCTCATCTGGTAGGCGTAGTTTTAGCGCTTGAGTCAAAACTGTGTTCCGCCTCTACAGAAATTTTGACAACTACATTAAGATGCATATGAGTTTGATTCTGATCAACCTGGAACCCAGCTGAACCATTTGTGTACGATCCTCTAAGAAACTGTGTGCGCTCCACCAGACCATCTCATGTTGTGTTGCGCACGATCTTTGAAGCATGTTGTTCCCCAGCGTGTTCAGTGTCCTAAACAGAGCTGCAGATTGAATCGAGGATTACTTAACCCACGCAGGCTAAACTAGCGCGAAATTGGTTATATGGCACGAACTGCTTCTGCTTCGCAAGTGAGACATGGAGTTGTCAGAAGTGGACATACATCCGGTTAAGGTCCTACATTACTCCAAAACCTTTGTTTAGTTTGTCCGAAATTTTTCAGCTTTGCTTATGTCTATACTCTGAGAACACGTAATAAGTATTTTGATCACATTCATAGACCGCTGGCGACAATACGCACAATATTTATCTCTATTGTAGGTCCTCTAGTCTCACCTAGATATGTTTTGCTCGGATATTGGAACACAGCCTCTATGATGTATACCACACCTCAAGCATTTCACAAAAGCCGTTTTCGACAGTCCTAGTGCACGCCTGTCGTCATGACACACTGAAAGAAAAGTGAAGCACCATCGTGGTTGTCAATATTCATCCAGTTACGTTCTTAATGTTTGCTGGACTAAGTCAGATCATTTTAAGTAGTCAACAATTTTGGCTTAAGTAGATTAAAATGCAGCCTCATTTTTCCTCCATTGGATGCGGACTACGAATAGATTTTGAGTAATCCTTCTCTGCCATTCATTTTGAGCCCAAGTCAGTCAACGCTTCTCCGAAAATGGCATAATCTTTCAATCGCAATCTTTGTGTACCTCTTTCGCCGTGAAATCACTTCTGAAGGGTACTCAGAGATTCCAGGATTTCCTGATTTCTGATGCGTCGGTTTGATTATGCGGATCTTTCTTTATCACTCTTCGTTGGAATATATTTTTTTCAAAAAGACGTCTTGGAGCAACCATATAGGAAATTTCCTAAAGTGGTAAAAATATTGATTCTGCAGTGAGGAAATTCCCCTCCGTTTTGCAGATTTTGTCTATAGAAAAGCAACGGGACGTAAACGTTTTCACCGGCTACTTAATAAAGTTCAAGGCACCCGGGGCATTGCGTATATATTCACATACCTCCGTGAAGGTTTGAGTGCACAATGAGCACTTCAGAAACTTCCTTAAAAAATTGGTGTTGGATTTTTGTTTATTTCCGCCCCTGATAGAACAATAAAGCGAAGGCAGGAATATCTTCAAAACCTCGGTGTTCGGATTGTTGCCAGTGAGAAAATTGTCCATCCGGATTATGCAGATGTCATTGGCTCCATCAGAGAAAACCAACGCACAAGCCCTGTTGTACAGTTGACCACCACCATATCACCTTGAGCATGCGCCTTATACCTGCGAAGCACAACATCATGCTTCAGAATGTGCGGTCTTCGAACGTGTCCCTTACAATTAAGGGAGAATCATAGGAGGTTGTGGACATTTTTACATATCGCAGTAGTTGTGTGGCCTCCGGCGGAGTTGTGTCTGATGGCGTCATTGCGAAAACCTCACAGACTCAAGCCACGTTAGTTAGTTTGCGACACCTCTGGCGTCAAAAATGTATATCACAAGATCATAAGAGTCGCGTGTACCAGGCTACAGCAAGGGCTGTTTTATTGTATGGGTTCTAGAAGTTACCCCTGCGGACAGATGATGTAGAGCGTACGCAGAATTTTAGCCGCCAATGAACCAGACGCGTGGCTGGGTTTTGATGCCACCAGCGTGCAAACAACGAGGTGATTAAAAGACCGGTATTTGTTTTGGCGGCAGATATTTCGATCGGGGAAACCTTCACTGATTTCGATGCCTAGGTCAGGTGCTGCGCATGGTGAAACACCGTCTACCGAGGCGAGTGCTGCTCTACGTGCATCCTTCAGAATGCAACAAAACCTTGAGGTGGACAAAGCAAACGTTGCCAGATGAGCGGTTAAGAAATCATCATATTTTCATCATCATATTTTCATCATATTTCCATCATATTTTCATCATATTTTCTACTGTAATGTTGCTGGTAAACACGATTTTTGAACCCGGCAAGTAGGCGGGCTTGTGTGCGGAACACACGGTTGACGGATAAGTTGACTCTACCGCGTGGGCTGATAACTGGGATGGCCTTGGAATAAACTGATTTTAAAGCTTTTTGGGGAAGTTTTCGCTTGCGATGATGAGTTACTGACAACTAGCCTGTTGTTTGTTGAGCCTCTCAGGGAGGTGGAATAGTCATGCCCCCCACCTGTTGTCCTCCCGTTGAAAAATTAGCCAACAATAAACAAGCGGGCAATCCTTCGGAAGCTCATTTCATCCACACTAAGGAACAAATTCAACCAAACAGTGACTGTTTTCTGACTGTTTATAACTGATTGCAAACTATCGCGCATGACTCGCACAAATGTATTATTGTCCGCAGAGATTGACAATATCCGTTATTGTTTTACATTTTTTGTTTCTAACATTTACAGTAAATTCCATGCTTCAAGTATTTTCACTCAATTATTTTCCACAGTCTTTGACAGAGCATTGATTGTCGTTCGGAAAAATTATTTGTTTTGGCAATCTTAAACCATGTGGACCAAGGGGATCCGCTGGACTCAACTGGCCTTATGTGACTCGTTCGAAAATTCAGCGCATCCAGCGTCGACCTTGATTACACAACCATGTAATTGTGCCGAATATTGAGATGAAAATTCCCCTCCAGCCTTGTGAGATTTCTGAGCAAATTTCTGCGATCCAAACAAACACTTGCAAGATTCCTCATTTTCCAATGCACCCATAGCCAATGCTTCAGTTTTCCTGGTCCTTCTTGGTTAAATGGTTAAATTCAAACGAAGGTGTCAGCAGATTGGAAGGAACATGCCACGGAAGTAGCTGGTGTCCGGTGGGAGCTCGTTTTTATTTGCAGTGGGCAAGGTGTTACGGTCGAGATAAATAAGGGAATAATTGCAGATTTGCTATCAGACTATGTATGACAGTTCCCAATCAGACAATTAATCCCTTCATTTAGTAGGCTTTAGCTTCAATTCATGAACGGCAAATCCCAGCCGTTACCATTTAACAGATTCATAGCTTTATATATCTACAATAGTGGTCCTAGATAAGTCGACGGGTGCTGTAAATGTGATCATATAAATAAATTAACTCGGTTGTGACATCATCATATTATTGAGTATTTTCCGCGATACCCATTCATGCTTGCTAAAGGCAGAACGACGAAATCACCACAACAAATTTCCCTAAGATGATCCTACCTTATTGGGTACAAAAGGGGTTGAGTTTTCGTTTGTTGCCTGCTCGACGTCCCACTACTTTACATAATGCATCACGTTATTGCAACCTATTGTTTCGTGTCTGTCAACGGGATCTGTCCTTTTGGCCATTCACCTCTTCAAACATAAGTAGAATGCTTGCATTTGTAGTTACGAACCTGGTGTTTTTTAGCTTACAGCATTAATTGGTTAGATTTTTCATGAATTTAGTTTTGTGAATATTCTTGCATGTTTGGAACACATGTTAAAATGAATTTACTGTTCCAGTTTTCACGCCCATCTTTTACGTCGAAAGGCGAGACCTTCTGCAACACGGAAGCTTATTTGTCAGAAGGTGGAACAGTCATTCACTCTACATAACGATAATATCTCAGGCCACACCGAAGACGGAAGTATGTTTACAGAAGCGTATACCAGACTCTCGAGATTAGCAAGGTACGCATGTGTGAAAGATTGCAATGACATCTAGTGAATGTCACTACGGGTTCATATTACAAGAAAACGACCTCAAATGTCAGGAAAACCAAAATGCAAACCACTATCAAGACCACAAGTGAACGATAAACCAAAAAACTTTTCCATGGAAATTACTCTTTATAAAGTTGACGATTTTCCGATAAAAGCTTATTTAAGACATTGCGCTTAATTAGCGATGAGAGGAGATTAGTAAATGCTTCAGCCTTATGGATCAGAAAATCCGAGGAGCCAAATGGGGTTACTTCTAAACGAGGGTATTTTGCAGGAGATATATGCCTTCTTAGATGAATAGCCATCACGGTTTGCAAAACATCCCTTTCTCCTCCTCTTCAGTGGTAAATAACATTTAACATGTTTTGGTCATTTTTTAAATTTCCAATGATAACCAATCACGGAGAATTAAAAATAAACTGAAGCAACTAACCAGTCTACCTAGTGCTCACAAACACAACACAATATTAGAACCACAATTCGCAAGTCAAAATTGCCGAAAACATTTTAAGAAAACTTCATGAGCGGTGGACTGCTAACGTAACAGCTTGACTTGATATTGTTGAACGTGATGGAAATTTCCCAAAATATCCACTTAATCGCTATTCTTTTGGAAAACTCTGTACTAATATCACCTGGGTTGTACACTCATTTGTCATACATATCGCCACCGCGTTTTTCCCAAGAAAACAGTCATGAATTGTCAGACGCTTTGCCTTTTCCCCGGTTCGACCGTCACGTGTGCCTGCCAGAATGTCACTCTAAGAATACCATTGCCGAACACAGTCTACAGGGCTACACATGCCCAAATAGTACGTCAGTACGACTACCCTTCTGGATAATTCAGTTTGTTCCTACGAATTTCCAAAACCAGACTGCCACATTCCGATAGTTGCGTTTTATGCGCTTTTGTTATACTGTTCTAAATAACTTTTTATAACAGAGATTTAAACGTTTCCCTTGTCCGAAATTCGGCGATAAAAGCAGATGACGTCGGGGAATTTATGAAAAGTTCAAAACCCTTCTGAGGAATGTGAATAACACTTTGCAATTAAAATTAACGTTTCTTACCGCAAGTAGAGCCAATCTATGCTGAGAATCCTAGAAGAACTGTACAGCTGTTTCATCCTTATTCGGAATCATCGGCAATGCGCATCCTACGAAACTCCGAAGAGTCTCGAACCCGCGATTCCTGGCTAATAGTTTGGACACAACCGTTCGGCCACGTTTGTCTGATCAGCAGCACTTAGACAGGATACATCGCCGCTCAACCTTCAAACACGGGATACATATCATCGTGTTGACGGATTTCTGGAGCAGCGAACTGTCAGATGGAAGTTTTACTAATCGAGTGACCGGATGATGTGGATCCCGTGGCGCTTCTGGCCAGCCACTCGTGACGGCTAAGTTTTTAGCCGGTTAGCCAAAAGGTCGCGGCTTCGAAACTGTTCGGAGTTTCGTGGGATGCGCACTGCTGGTGATTTCCAATGAGGATAAAACAACTCTACATTGCTTATCAGCTTTTCAGCATAAATTGGCCTCATTTACAGGATAAAACCTTCTGAAAAGGCATTTACCCCTGCCATTTTGTGATTTTCTCAGTTCGGTCCTATAGAAAGAGATCCGGTCAGAATTTGGGCTTGTGATGTAAACAGACGTGTTGAATATTTCATAAAAGGCAAGCGTTCACGAATTTCAGGCTCGCCTGGTCTTTTTGAAGTTTCCATGCCATTTTGAAACTGGTCCGTAAATGCGGGGTCATCAAGGTGAAATTCAACGGAATGTCCTGAGTTCACCAATCCTGAATTAACTCTCAATTTAGACAGCCTAGTAGTCAAGTTACAGAATGATTTTAAATGCTTCCTAGTTTGAAACTCGGTAGCTTGTCTTTAGTCGTATGAAATTGGTGAGAATTACGGTATTCTGTTTCCAAAATGATGCGTGCCTGATCTATTGCTGAACAGCACTCAAAATGATATAATCTATTATGCAGAGAAAGGATCTGCTTGTGGACCGCTCAGATGGCAGTGAACATGGAAGTTCATTCAATGCAATATGCGCTACCTGTGGTGGAATGATACTCTAGGTGCAGATAACGTTTTCTCATGAGCAGCGAATATCATCCGGAATCTCTGCGAACGGCCGCTTGTATTTTGGTACAGTTTAACTGATTAGGATTTGATAAACTTAAGTTGCTTTTTCTATATGTTGAAGTGCCTAATTTGATCAAAATGTGCTGCATATCTGAGCTATTTATCAGTTTCCCGGATACAGATTTACTGCTCTTTTTATTGTAATTGTCATTCTCGGGAATGCAGCTGAATACTTGTCCGAGCGACTTTCGTAGATACCATTTGCATAAAAACTAAATAAATACATCAACACGCTAATGCGCAACCGTTGCACGGCGTCAGTACAATGAATGAACAACGAGGTATGTCCACGGGAGAGCGGTTATCAAAATATGGAATAAAGTCAACCTATCAGTTTTTGAAAGTAAAGTAGCTAATAAGCCTAGATACGATTTGCCGATTTGTGCTTCCGGCAGATTAAGTGCTGCTTTGCAGCTGTCGAAGACAATGTATGTGACATCATATTAGAATTGTTCGGTCACTTGAGGAATAATGGTATTAATGACAAGAACAAACCTATGGCTGAACGAATATTTCAACCACATATGAATATTCCAAATGTTGATATTTTGGGACACAATGAGGTTCCTGTCAGTTCTGACCATATAATCCTGGATTACATTCTTTTCTGAGGGTCATAACAAACCACTCTTCGTCGGAAGCAAATGACATATGTACATTTTCTGCTTTAATTCGTTTTCATATTTTTGTTTTCATTATCTAATATTGATTTATTTTGATATTTGACAAGTAATAGACCTTCCGATTGTTCTTTTATTTTTGCTTGTGATTTTTTATCACACTCCTAGTTAGTACATTGTTCCGAGTTAAATAGAGGTTAAAGTAACGAGTGAGGGTCGGGTCACAATACATTGAAGATCTGTGGAATCCTTGTAATAATATATGAGCAACCTGCAGGAGTGAATCTTATTTTCTTATTGCATTTGAGTATTTTTTCCGATCGTGTTATTGTTCATGGATGTTCCGGTCGTGGAGAGTGCGCTTCAGTTAAGTGTGGCATAACTGCAGGCAGACTCCATAACCAGGCAATTATGGTCCAATTGAAAAAATGCTTGAGTATTTGGTCTCAATTTTGAATCAGCCCTGGCACAAGTGGGCACCTGTAGATTTCAACTAGTGGGGCAAATCTCTTTGGTCTCTAGTTCATGTAAATTTGCTATTTTCGACCCACGAAAAATGTCGTTTGCGGTGGTGACAAATTTGAAGGGTGACATATCAAATACAAAAAGATCTGGGATGCATTGCCCTTGTAACCATCGAAAACTAAGCGAATCCAATGAATATCTTTTTTCAAACGGGTTTCGGTATGTGATGACTGAACACGAAGTAACACTCACCGTTCACTTGCTTCTCCGTTCGAGAGAGGCCTTAAAACGTTTAGTCGAACAGCCCTGTGCCAACATCCAGTTGGTAAATCTGACTACTTTCCGTATTAACCTTCCAATCGTGCTAGTTGACTTTCTGTGATAACCAGTACTGGGCGACCAAATTTCAGATGTAGCTCATAGCTGATGATAGCAACTGGCGTTACCTGAAGCGTCCTGTGATTTTATACGGAGTCCAGAAATGCGTTTCCTCCAAGGGGAGACAACTTTCCATCAGACATTTCGCCTAATGTAAATATGTATTTCAAGAATATTAAACCATAATCGGCAACCAGTTGCACCGTAAGTGAATTTGCTTATCCCAGTTGAAAATTCTTCAGAATTTGAGTGAATCTGTGTGACATTTTTGGTTTCCCGTAGACCGTCGTTTATGGCGGAATGCCTGTTATGATCTACTCCTTTGATAATTTCTCCATTGGGAGCAGTTTAAGAGTGCCAAGAGACTAAGTGCCCTCCACATGCCCAAGTTGTAATTCATTAGGCACGATACCCGAGTTACCTGACATTCGCAGTTTTTTAAACAGAGGATTATTTGAACTCCATGCTGAGTGGCGGAAACTTAAATGCTGCTTTGCAAGGGTCATCCAGATTTGTCGGAATTTACCAGCCAACCAGCTTTCAAGAAGCACTCCTTTAAAATACTTCTCCCGTTAGGCTAGAATCTGTCAATTTAGCTCACAAGGCAACAATCTGAGTGACCAAGTTTTGGGATCATCGAACCGAGTCATACCTGAGGGCGAAAAAATTATAGCGTTTGTAGATTTTTTCCCAATCGGCACGGCTAAAAGACGAGACAAGCATTTCGGTTTACCAGGCTGCTCCCCATAGTTTTGGGTAATTTTGTCTGCCAAATGCCACATCTGGTAGGAGGATGTAAAACTGCTTCCATTCTAATGACAGCCCGAATCAGCAACCCGGATCTAAGCTAATCGGCTATCGCAGTTTGTTTTCAAACTGATAGAAAGAACGTAATTTATATTTTTGATGTTCACTTGAGCCAGCAACTACCCCACCGTCCATGTCCTCATTGGCCTGCCTGAAACAAACCGACGTCCATGGCAAAATCAAATATGTATTGAAATATTATATTCAAGTAGAAATTTAGTTATTCAATGTTTCGTGGGAAAGTATACACGCTTATCTTTGCCTACCATTGATAACTTTTTCAATCCGTTTATGTGTCTGCGAAACCCGTGAATAATTTATCCTTGAAGTTAACGGCCTGCGACGTATACCTAGTGAGTTGAGGACAACCAGTTGATCAACATTTTGTCACTAACTCCGACATTACCCACCTATACAACGTGGCGTAGCATTTGGCAGAACACAGTTGCATGCGCATTGGGAAAGCAAATGTGTCACACCATTAGCCGCATAGTGCTTTGAGCACAATGAGTCGGAGTGTGTCTTCTCATGCGCAACAATGACGAGAGTGACGCGAAACCTCACGTTCTTTGTAGCTTCCAAAACCGCGTGCTTTATTTTGAGATGACGAGCGTGTTCTCATCTTATTGCCTGATATGATTCATACCGCAGGATGCGTAATCCTTCCTGCACGAGCGCGTTGTCTTTCACAGACTATTTGCTTCTTACTTGCCGCGATAATCTTGCCACGTACTGCTGGCAACTGTGGTGAAGTACCGTAGGTTTGATTTTGGATAGTAAGTGTGGAACTGCGTAAGTCATTTCAAAAATTCATTACCGGTTTGTTTTGAATGATGTGCTTGCGTTTTTAATTAGGAGGGGTATATATCCACTCAAGTATCCACTGTGTACTAACTCCTCTTAGGTGGACACAGATAAGCACATAATTGGCATGCTAGGCGTTCATATATTCCGAGCGAATTTGGCTAGCAGGGTCTTATTCGTGGCCCACAACTGCAATTTTATTGTTGATTTATGAACAGCTATGCACACAGCGATCGAGTGAGCTGTGCTGCCTGAATTCGGTGAACACTGATTCCATCAGGGATTATAGTAGTGCATGCAACCACAAACCAGCAGTTAGAGTGACTTTAATATCCACCCTTTATTATAAAACCGATCATAACAACATCGTTGAAATCAATGCCCACTATACTGGCAGGCGAATGGTAGATTCTAAATTGTCAGCACTTCCTTAAATTTTAAATTTATTTGCCGCAAAATCCCGAAGGATGCTTCATGTACCATCAAGGAGCGTAACAGAAGATTTTTTGAGGAATATCACCGTCATTCAAACAGCGCTCAGTCGAACAAGCGCAAATGAAATTAATTGAAAATCTTTTCTGAAATAAGTACTCAAAATGGTTACGTATGCTTGCCACATGGAATGATTTGCTTCAGCACATATCATTTTGCACACAAATGGTTTGTGGGGATTACGCGGTCAACATACTCAACTCTTTTGATACTGTAGCTTGTATGTGACGAAATGCTGAAGCTCACCCAGGAAACTGAGCCGGAGTTTCGGGCCAAAGTTATAACCTATATTTCAAAAATACATGGTTTAAATTGTAGAGCAATTCGAGTCCTCGATATATAGAATTATTGTAGACTTGGGCGGTTGAATAAGCTGAGAAGTGTAGGTATACCTAGACATGCTGACGTCTCCGAAATGTTAGTCCAAAATCCAACGCCACATTACATTTACACTGGATCCAGAACATCTGAATATGACCTCACTTAATAGGCCGCATAATGCGAGAGCTATGCACTGCGAATAAACTGCATTTAAAAGCCTTACACGCATATGTTCCGAGCAAAGTTCTATTAAATAAGCGTTACTTGTTTTAGAACTAAGATCGCCTTTAGATGTAAGCTAAATGTCCACGATATGGGGTGATTGTATATCCAGAATTTCAAACTGGTTTAGGACTATCCTGTGCAAGAAGACTCCCTAAAGCAATGTCGCGGTTCCACAATCTGTTGGGGGGTGAAGATGTGACCAATGCAACTTTTTGCAAGACGGAACCCGGCTTGATTTTCACGGGTCTGGCTCTCACTGTGTTCAGTCATCCTTCAAAGGGTAAGGCCAGAGAGCATCTTCGATGCCACAGCTAACACGCTGATGCCACGGCGATTTCCCCATAGCGTCCGCGTACCCTATTTGAAGACGATGATAACTGTCGACATGCGCCATTCTCCAGACACTTTCTCTTTGTCCCATATGACAAAAATAAGCTTTATCAGATGACACACCAGGGATTTTCAGCATTCTTTGAAGAGGGCTGAATACAGACCGTTCGGTCCTTGTGGCTTCTCAAGCTTCAGCAGGGCCATTTCGTGGCTTATTTTGTCTTCCGAGTGGTGATCAAGTTATACATTACATTCGCCCATATGCATTATCCCCACCGGCTGTGTTGCTGCAGGCAGGCTGAACTGATCTTCGAAGTGTTCAGCCCATCGTTCTCGTCGACGTTTTTGCGGGTGAATCGACGAGTCGTCTTTATCACTTATCGTTTCGCAGAACTTTGCTTCCCTATGACCATTCAATAGTGTCAGTTGATATAGGGAGTGGCTGATTTTCGTCTTGAAAGTTTTCTCCATCTCCGGAGGTTTCGATGTCCACCGGAGCTCTCCAACTTCCCCTAGACTCCTCACTATTTGGCGTCTAAGGAATTTGCGTCCGCCGTCGTACTTGTTGCCGGCTGTTATGGCTTTCCTGACATCAGTCATGGATACCGACCCTGACGTCATCCACTGTCTTGTGGTCGAATTGGAGAAGTCGGGCAGGCAGCATTGAACGCTGCTATCATGGATCCTTTCACATTTCGCCACGCTTCACCCGCATGCTCACTGACACCGCAGTATTTTTTTGCTGTGGAGAGCTGTTGGGCTATCTCAGATCGATACTGTCGAGCTGTGGCAGTTCTTCGATGCTGCTTCTCGCCGACATGCAGGGGCCTGAAGTGAAACGAACTGTTAGGGGTGCGCGCACCATGGTGTGATCGGAATCAAGCGGTGTGCCCTAGAAGGAACGGCAGTCTTGAATTGTGGCTCTCCACCGATGGCTGATGGCAATGTGGTCCAACTGGGTCCACGGTTGATTTGTAGTTAGCGGCCGCCAGGTTACGCGGTACGAACGTTAATGTTGAAATTTCGTACTTGCCACAAACAGTTCGTGATCAGCGCGCAGCTGAAGGAGTCGATCTCCGTTGTCTGTCCGGCGAGCACTGACTCCAAATCGGCAACCTAAATGTGATTCCAAGGAGTTCAGATGACCTACTTGAGCGTTCAAATCGCCTGCGAGGATCACAATGTCGGTGCGTTTTGCCTGGCGAATGAACCCGAATAGCTCAAGTGACCTTCTTCGCATCAGAACTGCAGTCCGTTAGAGCATAACCTGGCACGGCAAACAGGCACCACATTTTATCCCGTGAGGTATTCAGCCTTGTTGAACTAGATAACCGGAGGCCGAAGAGCGCGTTCAGCCTTGGGGCCGAGTGCAACTCCCACGCCATATATTCCACGAGTCATCGCTTCTGGGTCACCGGACACACGCAGGAATAAATGTGAAAGAGCTGAGTTCATTCTTGGCGTTCTGAGATGCAGAACCACGCTCGGGTCTTGTACGCGTGTTTCGGAGACACAGCATACAGCAATTTTAAGGGAGTACAAGGTTTCAGCAAGCATAGCCTGTTTGACAATTCGACAGAGAGTACGGATCTTAAAAGCTCCTATATGGAAAGGACCTCGTTGATTTAAAAAGGTGCTATTTTGTTTAATTTTTGTAGGCAGCGAGGAGCCTAAATCCCTTGGATCAGATGACTGACGGCCAAATGGCCCAGCGACGTTTGCTTGTGCGGTAAGAATGGATTAGGGAACGACATTGGTGGACGCTGAAATGCGCGGGCAAGAGATACTTCCCGGTTGCCCAGGCCGAAGAAGTGGGTTTATTTGAGGAACCCCACCTTGAGCCTTTGACTCAAAATTCTGACCCACGAGACAGTGGGAGAATGTATTCTTTGGGGACCCTGCCCGGAGCCGACGACTCAACGGTCTGAACTTCTCGGCTGCAGGGGGTTGTCCCAACCCGAGAGCGCAGGGAATAAGGCATTACTGTCTCATTTCTGATGCGGCTGCGCACAGCAGGTGCCTTTTGAGCAGCAACAGGCACTTTGGCTTTAGAAGGTATTTCGACCGTATTGCGCCGGCGGTCATGGTCAACCGTTGGGCGATCGGAGTGTGCGCGTTTTGGGCCCGACCTTCCCTAACTCGTCCTCTCTCGGGGGAAGGCAGCATTGCTGCTTCCATAACTATGAACATGCTGGTCGCCTGGAGGCAAAACCTCACTGCCTTCACACTCCTGTCGCAGAGGACAGTACGGGTGTAGCCCCAGACCACCTGGTACCACGATTTCTCGTAGTGCGGAGTCCCGCTACTCTCGGTCTGGCTGTTTCCCTTTGGCCTTCCCGGCACGGTTGCACTTTTTGGAACGAAGGTCCAGCCAGTGTAGCCCGCGAGGCCATTGCAGCACTCAATCCCGACCACCACGTCAAGGTGCAGCTTTAGGTCGGGAGCCTACCGTACAAGACAATATCTGAAAAATCTTTGAACAATAGATACGTTATATGTGGCAAATACGTTCCTCTTTGGCAAGAGTAACTCCACCTGCGGACAGAAATTTGTCGGCCAAATTCAAGTGCACCACGATTCTTTTCACATGTTCTGCATGCTCTACTCATGTTGGTTTTTCGCGCTAAGCTATGAATCACAGAATCTACTGCGATGATGAAGTGCGTGGCCTGTCAAAGACTGACTGATTAACTGTTAAGAAAACTTGACGTTTGATGTGATTGAGAATTACATAAAGCGGGTTTACCGACGATACTTGTCCACACGCAACTGATGAGTCCATTTTGCGCATCGTGTTAAGATCACTGAGCTACAGTCATGCTGAATCATCTGTGTGCCGGTGACTCAGCATTGCTGAGCTCACACATGTCTACCTCATTACTTTGGATGATTACTGTGAGTATAGTAACACTTGTGCTTTCGGAGCGAATTAGTTTGTTCAAATTTATGGTACAGGGCAAAAAAATAACAGATACACAAAGCCTTTTGATGAATGCTGAATAATTAATTCATGCAACCCAAGAATTCCCATGAAATAGCGTAAGAAGTTTGGCAACAAGAAAGCAACTCACACAAATTTATTTCTGACTTGAGGATGCTTCTCTTTCAACGGAGGAGCACTAGGATAAACTGATTGTGATGAGACAGCAATGTAAATAGCCATACGCTTGTATTAAACGTATTTCAGGCATCCTGTTTCTCCCATTGAAGGCTATTTTCCGAGTAAAGCTACTTTACTCTGTCAGTTCTCACGAGATTCCGAAAGGAAATGAGAGAACGTGTTTCTTTCGTGATATTCATTTGCGTACAGTTGTAAACTTGCAGATGCTTTCGTGACAGGCATTTTGGATTTTCAAGCATTTTGTCCGACTTTGTCTAAGACTAATTTTGGAATCTTTGTACACTGTCGGTAGCGACTACTGAGTCAGATTTCTTGTGATTGAAAATTTTCATAATTTTTATTAACCATTCTTGCCTGACGTTAAACTTGGAATAATTACTTAGCAAAACATCATTGGGCAGGTTTTTTAACGTATAGCGGAACTAGACGAAACATGGCCTAGTAATCACATTAGGACATAGGTTAACCAATCCACATTCTCAGAAGGTAAAAGTGAGATCAACGAATTACAGGGACATTGTGCGTGGATGCGTTATGATGGTAAGTGAGTTCAAGTATGGGCGTGCATCACCAGTTCCTATTACAAGACTGGCGGATTTGTCCATTAGTGTACGCGAATTTATGTCCTGGTGCTGACTAGTACCGTTAAACATAGATTCACTGCAGTAAAGCCCGCTGCCGCAGCGATTCCAGAAATTATGAGATTGGTTTCTGCAAATATTTGTAGCCAATTGAAGCTAGTTAGACGTGACGTAGGCAAAACCAACTAAAATATGGACACTAGTCAGGGTGCTCGTTTATTTGAAGTAAAAAACGGAAAAAAACAACCAAATTTGAAAAAGCCTTCAGATGACATATGCGTCAAAAATACTAGCATAGAGCATAGATGCGCACTTCACAGTGACTTGTGGGAGTAGCGGTCTGAAATCGAAAATGATTCATGATGAACATTTACTAGCTGCAAACGTTTTCGAAAGCCACCTCAGATACGAAAATAGGCACTTTTCGGTGCTGTTATTTGCAAAGAAACACACGTTGCTGAAAATGTAGTAAGCTGTTTTGCTCTTTCACAAAGATCAGTTTTCTAGCTCTCCATCAATACTCAAGTGACTGTGTCATCGCAAGCCATCAGGAATTAAGACCTGCTAATGCGCAGTTCATTCTCAAACAAACGTTGCTAGTGCGTCACTGAACCAGCTGTGATTGTGGAAAGCATCGTCAAGAGTGCTAGTGAACGGCTCAGGTTCCGTGCTCCAATGCAACAAAATTACTATACGCGAAAAGTGTCGTGAGTCACGCACCATGCACCGTTGAAGGCAACAAAATGAAATCGGCGGGCGTACGTACTTAAATGCATGCGGCTGACGGAATGTGTGCATGAGTTGTGGAAATGATAGCGTAGAGAAATGTATAAATTTTGCTCAGAATTTAATCCGACATTCACGCACGCCCGACACGGTAATGAAAATCGTGGTATTGCTAATCTTGGCAACCCTGTTGCTTGGTGTTTTTCGTGCAGGTTAGCAAATTTACCAACAACATTTTGATCAATTGCTGATTTTTACTTGTTTTCTTAATGCATTGGTTTCACTTAGATTTAGTAAAACTGAAAAGCACAACGTTTAGAAGTCGCTTTAACACAGTAAATGCTAAATATGTAGGGTGCGATTCACTGGCCTGCGTACGTCATTATGTATTCGAAACCCGCTGATGTAAAGTCATTAGATTTGATTAGAAACTCTGAAAAACTGGTCTTGGGAACGAAAGCATGTGGGACCTACGACAGGGACTTCTGATAAGCTTGCCGCGAAATAAATAATCTTGATGCATAATGTCATTAGATCGGGTGTCAAATTATAGGAATTGTTGTCTGCTTTCAGCATACCAAACAATATGTTTCAAGATGACAATCACGTTTTTCAGAGTTCTAAATTTTCTGCAAAATGATTCTGAACTTGTTCGCAATACCGCCCTCACCTAAAAATATGTAGACAATGAATGCTGGGATTTCGCAATTCGCTTTTGGGGGGTGTTATTTTAGTGAAAACATTTCGAAAATGTCTCCTTGTTTACTGTGACAGAACGCTGCTGCCAGGTTCATGTTAACTCCGTCACGAATGGCAATTTAAGCATTCGGTCAACTGATCTGAAACGCAGTTACCTTTAAAAACTGAATGTTTCTGGAAAAATAATTGGCCATCATTTCAATACTGCTAGTCCATCGGCACGCCGGATATCAGCATAGAGTTAGGTAGGTAACCAGAATAAATGTCCTAAAGCTGCGAATTTTGTATTGTCTTCTAAAGCGATTCACAGCTAATTTCATTCGCTCAAAAGAATCATTATTAGCTCATTCCCTATTGCCCAACAGTTGAATTTGCGGGCTTCGGACAATGCCTGTAGACAGCTGTTGTACAAAATTCAATGGTGTTTGCTTCGTTTCTGCCATTGCTCTTAAAGATGTCTCTATAAAGCAGTAAATAATAAAGGAACAATCATAAGCTTGGCACATGATGCTACCAAGTTCATCATACATTAGCGAGTCCCAGTAGTGACGGGATTTGTGTATAAGCCCGCTTTTGTGAACTGAACCCTGACGTAAACGATTTCGCGGAAACGTCGTATAAATTGCGACTTACATGAACTCTAATTAACCGAATGTGCCCCGCCTCATTTACCCTCAGGTGTGCAAAATTGAGATTAGAATTTAAATGGACGTGTGAATTTTTCACACTACCATGCAATGCGAAGCGCTACGAATGACATATGTGCACACTTTCCGTCATTTCATGGTGCAGTAGCCATTATATTCATCCTCTATGAAACAACTCATAAAACCCCAGCTATCCCCAAGCTACCCTAACCAAGGTATTTTGCGTGGGTCCATCCTCAATAAATTGAATTAGGATGCCCACATATATGAGCATATCTATCATACATTAGCGGTTTGGAAGGAATCAATGTCGCCCTTGGGATGACAAATGGCTCTTGGATAGGTGATACAAGGTTGCTTGCTTTAGCGGGTGCTGCATCACTTTGTACGTTATGCTAGTTATGATTGAAGGTTTGCGTTTTTGCTGCTTCAGTTATCACTGCCTAAAAACGCTACACATTCCTGGGAAGCACGCAAGACAGAAGTTTCTAATCCACATTTGATGTTGTGGTTGAAATCGAACATCAACATACAGTATGTATTAGGGGCCAGCAAAGCTTCAATTATTATTTGATAAAAGATAACCGACGATAGTGAGAACTAAATTCAGCAGGAAGGGCAGGTTTCTCGGNGTTTTGGGTTAAACGATATGTTAAAAACAGGTCTGTGGGCACTGATACAAAACGTCCGTTAGACACTACGTGCTAGGCATTCAATAAAGAAATACGGAGTGCTCCCCTCCAGCATGGGCGGATGAGCTCAACGGGAAATAAGACCATTTGCCAGGATTACCAGCTACATAGTGGTTACCCCCAGACTCACGAATTAAAGAGAATTAATTCTACTATATTTATGTATTCATTCGTATTAATTGCTGTTTGTTTTCCGTACAGGAAGGATCATTTGCGCAGTGTCTGCGAATTTGTTCCCGGGCAGTAGGGCTGTGGTTGAACCTTGCGCCATATAGTGACCGACAAGACGTCCTCTAATTTAGAAATTGGAAATTTGTTTACTCGGTATTTTGCTCAGGCCAATCGCGTATTCTTACATCAACATCGTTGCTTTTTCCTTCATTATCCATTGGAGCAGAAGGTGAGTAGTCACCCCTCATTTGACCAATCATTAGAAACAAGGTTTCCAACATTCGCGGGGATTGCTAAAGTAACTCTTATTTTATCGCGTCCTAATGTAAAATATACTCCTTTTGAGAAATCAAATAAGGCACAGGCTCGAGAGATTGTACTAGCAATCTCGTGAATCATAGATTATTCGACCACATTATTTTGCTTGTCCCCATCCGAAGAATCCGTTCTTTCTTTTGTCAGGATGAGACATGGCATTTCCGGGCAACCGGTTTGGAGTGAACCCCAAAGTCGCATTTAAATTGACCACAAATTCAGTCCAACGGATTGTGTTTCGAATCACACGGTTTGCTCGCTTAAAGAAAAATGGTCTTTAATTCAAGAGCAAAGTTGTGCTTGCGTGAATTGTCCTGAACAGGGCGCGAGGAATATGGTCATATGCCGAGACCGGCATGCTATTTTCCATTCCGGAATTACGTTGATGGCGAAGAAATGTAGAGGCCTAAAGCCGATATATCCTAAATCGTGACTTGGGCCACCAAAACCCTTCCCATTTCATATTACTGTTTACCTGCCCGTCATACGGAATGGCTTAGTTTAACAGATGGTATATTGAGGTCAGTGTAGTGAAGGTGAAAACCATCCACTATGACAATTCTTTGGTAAAGCCAGTTATGGAATAAGGAAGTCCGGAATCACACGCGGTACAGCGGCGATACAATTTTTTCAATCTCTACTCCCTGCGAAATACCAACTTAAACGAAATTTGGTCCTTCGATATCTCAAGAAAATCGGAGTTTGCGTTATCAAGGTAATCTACGGAAAATCCCAATTCCGCACGCCGCATGAGATAAAAGATTGTCTGATACATCGCAGGCACCACAGCATATCTTCGGTTCGGCCTAAGATCTCCGTCTTCCTCAGTATAACAGAGGTCTGTATGAAAATTTTGTGCATACACAATAGTGTTAGTGTGTATAGTGTAGTTATGTAGAACATATCAAGGTTTTTTGTGGAAAAGAGCGATGGTAGCTCAGGTAGCCTTGATGGTCTTCGGGTTACTGGTTTTGTCCTGCTGAGCTGGGCGAAGAGAGTGCAAACCATTCATCAAATGTGCGTTATTGGGAATCGCAGCCGGTGGTGGCTGCAGGTTAGTGGTTGTGCCCACAATCTATTGCTAGGAATATTTTACTATTTCAAGAACCCTTATTACAAAAATGGCCGGTAGTTAAACGACGACATCTGTTGCTTTGGTAAGCGTCGTTTACGCGTTTTTTTCGCAACTGGCTAATAACCCCGTCAAAATTGTTAGCTCAGAGCACAAAATGATGTGGAAATTAGGAACACTGGCTAAGCATCAGTGTGTAATTAAAGCGTCATGATGAAAACAAAAACGCAGTCGCAGGAATTCCCTGTTTGATGGCGTCTGATTTCATGCACATATTTGGCGATTAACCCTCGAACGGTTTCGCCACCTTGTAGTCCTATTGTATGGCCTGGACAAGGGTTGTCATTCGTACTGTTGTCGAACACCCCATGTTTCGCTGTACAAGTCAGTTGAACGACTGTATTTTTGCGTGGTGCTCCCAGAATATGAAAATTGCTATTTTTGAAGAATGATGTCATCCATTCTCTGATATCTAACAGAAACCTTCTCAGGTTTAGGCAACTAAATACTGCGTACATCCAGATAATCCGCTAATTATGCGTTGCTGAGAAATTAGTTGATGGTTTGTTTCGATTGATTCCCGCGTGAAACCAGCACACGACAATGGGAAAATCAAGTGCTAACTGAGTAGCAACCATAAGATTTAGCAAAATTATTTACCTCAAACATGTGTAAAGTTTGAAGCTTATTTGCTTTTTTCAACCGGAATTACGTGGTGGGTGATATTATGCGGATGTTTGGAAACAGTATTGGATGAATACACTCAACACATTGCACGATCGTCAAGGGAGCATGTCAATTTGAATTTTAATGTCTGATGAACCTTCCTCTTATTGACCAAGCACGCCTAAAAATAAATCCAGCATTGAGAGTGTGGACACACGCTTTTAACCGGCTTTTGATGTTTCAGCTCCTAAGCTAAATATCGGTTGAGTTACGCGTAGTAAAATTAATCATATGGAAACAGCTTCCTTTGGTATTTGTGCCACATGCATAAACCTGTCAAAATCTTCATTTCCTCATTGTTTTCAGCATAATTCGTTCATTTAGAAATCCATTCAAACGCAAATGCAAAATGTATCTACTTCTGATTCGCCGGTGTATTTCATCCTATGACGTTGAAATTGGCGTCATGTTGAAATGGCGATGATCGGAAAAGATTTTCCCACATACTGAGCCGCCTGGAGATGCACTGATCAATGCAATCTGTCAAAATTTAGATTGTGACGAATCTCCAAGCTACTCGCTGCATAGTTGTGTAAACGCCTTTGTCTGTACTCAACTAGTTCTCTCTGCGTACGTTTGGCAGCGGTGACATTATACATAGTCTGACTGTACTTCGCTCATCATCAAACCGGCTGTCGACCCCTGGCACGCCAAATAACCGCATGCATTGCAATTGTGCACGAACGCCAGCTATTAGCCCAGACATCATGAGTTGTGGCCTATTCCGCTTTCACTTTGAACGACTAGCAGCAAAGGAAGGTGAGTCAATGGCTATCCAAGATGAGTGTACAAACAGGAATGGTTACTTGAACTATCAACAAGAATATCGAATGTCGCGTTATCAAGCACATTTCTCTGGAAGCAGCATGGCGCAGAAAACCCTATTTGTCCTAGTTTTCGATACGTTGCGTCAGCTAAGAAATTTAGTCAAGCACGACTCCAGAAAACATATACTACATCGCAAATATTCAAGCAAACCCAATCGTATCTTCACTTGTTGCAGATGCGTTCTAAAAATATCACGTCAGTCGGTTTTGGGAACGCCTCACTTGATTCCTCAAATATCTATGAGAATATCATAAACATATCCCCACACCATGTTTGTCGCTAAACGGTTAAACAGTTTTTGTACGTTGAGCTTAACATCTTGGAATTTTCGACATTCTTTGATAACACAGGATGCACTGTTTTCATACGGACGACCGGTCGGTTCGGAGGAAGATACTTAGATACGTGGTTGGCCGCACTATAGATTTTTATGAAGCTGCTTATCAAGCCATGGTTGAAGTTATTCCGGTTTAGAGCATTATTTTTGCTTTCCAGAAAATAGTTCACGTTTATAGGCGCTAATTGCAGCGGTATGACCAGTAAACGAATAAGGTTGCTCTCCTCCTGCGTGTGCGGATGAGCTCAACGGGAAATAAGACCATTTGCCAGGATTACCAGCTACATAGTGGTTACCCCCAGACTCACGAATTCAAGAGAATTAATTCTACTATATCTGTATATTCATTCGTATTAGTTGCTATTTATTTTCCGTACGGGAAGGATCATTTTCGCAGTGTCTGCGAATTTGTTCCCGGGCAGTAGGGCTGTGGTTGAACCTTGCGCCATATAGTGACCGACAAGACGTCCTCTAATTTAGAAATTGGAAATTTGTTTACTCGGTATTTTGCTCAGGCCAATCGCGTATTCTTACATCAACATCGTTGCTTTTTCCTTCATTATCCATTGGAGCAGAAGGTGAGTAGTCACCCCTCCTTTGACCAATCACATGAAACAAATTTTCCAAAATTCGCGAGGTCTGCTAACTTCAGCATTATTTTTTTGCGTCTCTAATTTTGGGAAATCAAGCAGGCCGTAGAGTTATTTATTTCGCATTATTGCGGCAGTCTCATTTTCATAAACAATATAGCCTGACGGATCTGTTGGCTGAAACACTGCCATGCATAGTGGTTTTGTTTTTGGTATCATTATCCATATAAGTTAACTAGCATGATGCACTGAACATGTAGCAAACCCAATCGCTCAAGTGAAATGTGCTTTGACGAAACGAGAGACTGGTCTGGACCTTAGTTACGATTTGTGTTGAGTTGACAGCTATTTGCATATGACGTTCCGATGCCCGGGGCTTTGGTGCTTCCCGCCAGGCACAGACTCACATCCGATTTCCGAGTTTCCTATCCTAAACCACTTGTAGCCAGCGCTGTAACCCGAAAAATTTCTAAGCCCGAATTTACATCACTGCAGCCGCATTGGGTTACGTTGTTTAACCTTTGTTTCAAGCAAGATGAATTTAAATTAATTATTATGAATTTGCCCCCTTGAAAACGCTGTGGAAGTTGCTACATTTCGGTAGGTCCGTCATCGTCTTATCCGTACTCTGTTCAGTAGCAGAAGTATCGCAGAAATACTATGCGCAATGTGTCAACTTATACTTTTCGTGGCATTCGGCCGAAAAACATTTGTGTTTTGCTGACGTATGGATATGAAATCCATGAGACTTTATACAGAATTCTCTTCGGATTTTAACCGTAGACAACTTTTGTCAAATTTATCCAGCACGTTAAATCATTAGTGTGATCGGCCCTATTGGTCTCCCGTGATACATTTTTCTGAAAATGATTCAGGGTGCGCAAAATTATGGGCTCATGCTACTGGTGGATGGAAGAAGGCCTTCATTAGAAAATACCAAATGACCGGTTACAGACCATTGAAAAGGGAAGCAAAACTCTAATCTGTATCTTAGTTACAAAAACTGGACACAGATCTTCCCCCGAACGAGTCTTCCCGGAGATTCATTGACTCCGATCATTCGTCGGTCAAATCCAGGCAAATGTTACAAACTGACCCCGCGAATTCCGCAACAGAATTCATTTTTTAATCGACGCGAAACTCTCATTTGATTCTCATTTACAAAAACTGGACATATCTTGAACGCGATTTCTCGAACTTTCTTGCATATTCGTTGACGCCAATCATTCATTTGTCAAATCCAAGGAAATCTTACAAAGTGACTCCACAAATTCCGCAACAGATCTCCTTTTTCCACGAGACGGAAAGTGAAATTCCAAGAACAACACATACTATTCGCATGCCTCTCCATCAGTAGTATGACCGTCACACACCTTCAACCTTTAAAGGTCGTTCGCATGCCATCGATTTTCATTCAACTCCGTCAGGTCGGCTTCGGCAGTGGGTCTTGTCGGCCCCTATTCGAAAGCATCGTGCCACTTAGGAAGCTGTGTCTTTTTGATCCTCGATAGTCTTCAATTGTATAAACGTTCCCCTGGCGATGGATAACGACAAACAGCCCTTGACATCGACTGCCTAGCTTTCGCGACCCCAGTCCACTCCTTCCAGGATTCTGGTGATCCTTCCACTTAACCTTCGTGTCTATGGGGAGTGTTCGTGTCTTTCTACTTGTCGTTTTCTGCCTAGTTCTTTCTTGAACCGCGTTCAAGATTTCTCAAGCTCTAATTTCTTCATCTAGCTCTTCCGGAGACGAGAGAGTTGCTGGCCACAGCCCAAATTCCTGATCAACCGGAAGGCGCGGATGTCGACCGTACATCAGCATAAACGGAGACTTGCCTCTGGTTGACTGTTTGGAAGCACATGAGCTAGCAACACCATTCGCAAGTTCATTCCTCAGTCACCATTTTCCACCAGAATCTCCTTGATCGTTGGGTTAGTATAGTATGGTGCCTTCCCTAGCCGTCTGATACCCGGCTTCTACAAGCAATTACTGAACGCTCCTCTCACGGAGCAAGGCCTCTGATCGGCTAGGATCGTTTTCGGTAGCCCATGGTTGGCCACGATGCGATGCATTACCACACCGTTGATCGCCGTCACCCGTTGATTAGGCACGGCTGCCTCCTCGATCCACCGCGACAGGTATTCTGTCATTATCACGATGTATTGATATACGCTGGTTGTCATCGGCATGTGGCCCATGACTTAAACTGACCACAACTCGCCGATTTCTGAGACAGGAATGGGTTCCATGGGATAAGTTGCTCCTGTCTTGGTGTACCCTGTATGTGGCATCTCATGACATTCGCCAATATGATTCAGTCTCAAGACGCGAGGTATCATGGGCAGAACACCATCCGAACAAGTAGAGTTCGAAGAAATGATGTCAGATTCATTCAGCCTCAGCCGATCAAAGTGACTCTGGAACGCTTCCAATTCCTTGTCCCCCTCTACGATCTCAATGTTCCTTCCATCCAACAAGGCGGCTGCAACCTTTCGTGGCACAGGATCCTGGCGTTGGAGTTGCACCAACCTTCCGGGATCCAGTTCGACGACGAGGCCATTGGCTCCAATCATGATCCTTGGGCCCTCATTTCAGCCTCTGATCTTGACAGCCAATCAACCAAATGGTTCTCCTTCCCTGGCACGTGCTGGATTGCGAAGTCGTACTCTTGCAATCGGAGTGCCCAGCGCGCGAGGTTTCCGCGATGAACTCTGGTGGTCCCAATCAACTCCAGCGGGTTGTGATCGATTTCGGCATGAAATATTTGCCCAAGCAGATATGGCCTCCA
>NW_008752119.1:29057-101136 GCF_000715545.1 Opisthorchis viverrini
CCTAGCTTTCGCGACCCCAGTCCACTCCTTCCAGGATTCTGGTGATCCTTCCACTTAACCTTCGTGTCTATGGGGAGTGTTCGTGTCTTTCTACTTGTCGTTTTCTGCCTAGTTCTTTCTTGAACCGCGTTCAAGATTTCTCAAGCTCTAATTTCTTCATCTAGCTCTTCCGGAGACGAGAGAGTTGCTGGCCACAGCCCAAATTCCTGATCAACCGGAAGGCGCGGATGTCGACCGTACATCAGCATAAACGGAGACTTGCCTCTGGTTGACTGTTTGGAAGCACATGAGCTAGCAACACCATTCGCAAGTTCATTCCTCAGTCACCATTTTCCACCAGAATCTCCTTGATCGTTGGGTTAGTATAGTATGGTGCCTTCCCTAGCCGTCTGATACCCGGCTTCTACAAGCAATTACTGAACGCTCCTCTCACGGAGCAAGGCCTCTGATCGGCTAGGATCGTTTTCGGTAGCCCATGGTTGGCCACGATGCGATGCATTACCACACCGTTGATCGCCGTCACCCGTTGATTAGGCACGGCTGCCTCCTCGATCCACCGCGACAGGTATTCTGTCATTATCACGATGTATTGATATACGCTGGTTGTCATCGGCATGTGGCCCATGACTTAAACTGACCACAACTCGCCGATTTCTGAGACAGGAATGGGTTCCATGGGATAAGTTGCTCCTGTCTTGGTGTACCCTGTATGTGGCATCTCATGACATTCGCCAATATGATTCAGTCTCAAGACGCGAGGTATCATGGGCAGAACACCATCCGAACAAGTAGAGTTCGAAGAAATGATGTCAGATTCATTCAGCCTCAGCCGATCAAAGTGACTCTGGAACGCTTCCAATTCCTTGTCCCCCTCTACGATCTCAATGTTCCTTCCATCCAACAAGGCGGCTGCAACCTTTCGTGGCACAGGATCCTGGCGTTGGAGTTGCACCAACCTTCCGGGATCCAGTTCGACGACGAGGCCATTGGCTCCAATCATGATCCTTGGGCCCTCATTTCAGCCTCTGATCTTGACAGCCAATCAACCAAATGGTTCTCCTTCCCTGGCACGTGCTGGATTGCGAAGTCGTACTCTTGCAATCGGAGTGCCCAGCGCGCGAGGTTTCCGCGATGAACTCTGGTGGTCCCAATCAACTCCAGCGGGTTGTGATCGATTTCGGCATGAAATATTTGCCCAAGCAGATATGGCCTCCATTTATCCAGGGCCCAGATGATCGCTAAACATTCTTTCTCAGTGGTCGAGTACTTCTGTCCAGCGTTAGTCATGACACCACTGGCATACTGGATAACTCCACTCCTCTGCTTTAGGACTGCGCCGATCCCCTGATCACTAGCGTCCGTTGCAACAGTGAACATCTCTGCAACCCTAGGCAGTCTGAGGGTCCGTGTTTGATCCAATACCCATGTGTTGACACGCCCAACAGCATCATGTGCTTCTTCGGTCCGTTCAAATTTCTGATTTTGCCCGAGCATGTCGTACAGTGGCGCAGCGATCGTGTTGAAAACCTTAACAAATCGGATGTATTATGCTGCTCGTCCAGGAAACTACCGCTTTGAATTGGGAACAGCACAATACTTGATCTTTGTCGATTTTCCTGGCGGTGGGTTAACTTTTCCATGGACCACTTTATGCCCCAGCAGTGTCACCGAACCCCGAGCGAGCTTCATTTATCCGCACACCAGCCTCCCGGAGGCGCTTCAATACAGCCTTCAAGCGAACTGCGCCCTCAGGTTCCGAATTGCGGAATCTGTCCCTTTGAGAAACTCTGCCCCTAATATTGTCTGCTCTACGTCTGGGCTGATCCGGAACGCGTGCTTCACGAACTCGTCACCTAGGTGTATCGAGTGCGTTGACAGTCCGTCAATCTTCTGTCGATATCCACTCACAGCTCTCACGGCTATCGCGCATGGTCTGCATTCGGCTTGGTTACCTCTTCGCCTCAGCAAAACGCCTGCTGCTCTCGATCAAAGATAACTCCTTTTTCCCGTCTACCTCGACAACGGCTTGTGTGGTAGCTTGTGTCAGCGCGCTAATCGCGACTCATTCTGGAAAAGAGGAGTGCTCTGAAGTTTTATTGTGTACAAGTGATCGGGTGCGGGGACACTTTTCCTTGCAGTGACCAGGCTTGCCACACATGTAGCACCGGCTGGTTCGAGAGTGCCTGCGCGATTCCGTCTTCATGGCTGCAACCTGTTCGGCAAGTTGGTCCACTATGGTCTGCAGTTCTTCGACTGGTGGACCAGCCCTATTCTTCTGTGACTGCTACGTAGTCAGCGGTGTCTCGGGCAGTTTCCGGGCCAGACGCACCAGCTCCTCTACACTCAACTGGCCAGTTGCTCAAGACAATCGCAACTGGGCACCAAGCGCCGGCTGCACACCCTCGACGAACTGGTCAGAAAGCAACTGGTTGCGTGACACTCCGTCCAATCCAGGCAAAGCGCGATCCAACAACTGCCGCAGGCCGGCGAAGAACACGGCGGGTCCGACTCAGGTGCCATCCTGGCCGTCTTGAACCACCTCATAGCCTACTGGCGGTAGGCCGGCATGTCAAACTCCGCTTCGAGGACTTCCTTCGCGGTGGCCCAGTCCATCTTCTGAGGGCTTTTTCTGGCGGCATCCAGGGCCGGCTTCGCCCGGCCCCTGAGGAGGGTCTTCAGCGGCGCCAAATTACTACGGTCGATCTGCAGTCCGGCAGCCTCCGCAACTTCCTCAAATTTCTCCATGAATGTTCGAATATACCCATCCTCGAAAGAGTATCTTCATCCTACTCCTGGCGACGGCACCATAAGTGAAGGAAGAAGGCCTATACTGTGGAGGTCCTTATTAGAAAATACCAGCTGACCGGTTACAGAATATTATAGGGGAAGCGAAACTCCAGTCTGCATCGCAGTTACAAAAACTGGACATCCACCTTCTCCTCAAAGCCTCTTCCTGAACTTTCTTGGATATTCGTTGGCTCCAATCATTCGTTGCTAAAATCCAAGTAAATGTTACAAAGCGATTCCACAAATTCCGCAACAGATTTCCCCTTTTCACGAGACGCAAAAACGAAATGTCAAGAACAACACGTATTACTCGAATGCCTTCCCCTAAGTACTACCATCGTTACACTTGTACCAGTAACACAAAGTTGCTGGACGTTGCAAAAACTCATTCTGAACGAAATTCAATAACGCGTGCTAAGCTGTGTGAACTGGATGTAGGCGGCCATAAACAGCAATGTCACTTTCCATTCAATAACATATAGTTAACAGATCTGGTTCGCAATTCGATATATATATGGCTTTTGAAGTCTCCTGCCAAACGCTCTGGACGTTGTGACGCACGTCAAAATATTTACTTCCATTTTTCTCAATCGAAATACGTTTTAGAAGCATCTAGGTTAATAACAGTCATTTCCAGGAAGGAAGTGACAGGCAGCGGATTAGCTGGTGTTACAGGGTTATGTCAAATTTATGTTTCACTGAACTGAACAAAATTACAAAAATAATGCAATGTGTCGAGTTCCAATAGATTCAGGTAAGACATAGCATTTTCCTCCGTCTCAGGTCAAATTTGGTGCCTTGCCCTTCATATTTATATATGTATATATGTCTAAATATATAATGTCGTTTTCATTTTACCCCGTAATTTTCATGATATCAGATAGTGAGTTCATATTTCCGGAATTTCTTGGCGCTCCCAACATGTTGTGCGACCGCCCATTTTCAGAGCCTTAACCTTATGCTTTGCGTGTATCGTTCTGTAGACCATTCACTGTCTGTAAATTACTAAATCCCCAGTTGGTTATCATAGTATATAAAGGGATTACTCCGTCTTTTCTGAACATTTCCGGAAGTATGATTTCGATAGATTGTAAAAGCAAAATGGCGAATCGCGGATTATTCTACAACCAGTTTAATTGTCCTCACCAGTAGAATCCGGTCTTTCATTTTTAAGGATGAGACATGGCATTTCCGGGCAACCGGTTTGGAGTGAACCCCAAAGTCGCATTTAAATTGACCACAAATTCAGTCCAACGGATTGTGTTTCGAATCACACGGTTTGCTCGCTTAAAGAAAAATGGTCTTTAATTCAAGAGCAAAGTTGTGCTTGCGTGAATTGTCCTGAACAGGGCGCGAGGAATATGGTCATATGCCGAGACCGGCATGCTATTTTCCATTCCGGAATTACGCTGATGGCGAAGAAATGTAGAGGCCTAAAGCCGATATATCCTAAATCGTGACTTGGGACACCAAAACCCTTCCCATTTCATATTACTGTTTACCTGCCCGTCATACGGAATGGCTTAGTTTAACAGACAGTATATTGAGGTCAGTGTAGTTAAGGCATGGTAGCATGCAGAAATGGTTTTCATATTCCGCCTGGCGAAAACAAACCTCCGTTTTTTCGGGGGATAAAAGGTATAAACCATCCACTTTGACAACTGTTTGGCAAAACCCTTTATGGAATAAGGGAGTCCGCAAGCTAATGAATCTTTCATCAGGAGTACAGCGGTAATATTAATGTTTTATTCATTACTCCCTATGAATTACCAACAGAAACGAAAAGTGGGTCGTCTGTAATCTCAAGAAAATCGGAGTTTGCGTTATCAAGGTAATCTAGGGAAAATCCCAATTCCGCACGCAGCATGAGATAAGAGGTTGTTTGATCCCACGCAGACACCAAAGTAGATCGTCTGTTTCGACCGAGATCTCTGTCTTCCTCAGTATAACAGAGGTCTGTATGGAAATCTTGCGCATACACAATATGAAGCTAGTGTAGTTATGTTGAACATATGAAGTTTTTTTTGTAGAAGAGGGCGATGGCAGCGTAGATGGTTTTTGGCTTGTTGGCTGAGCTCGGCAAATTGAGTGCAAGTGTTTCATCAGCTATGGGTTATTGGCAACAGCAGTCGTCCATGGCTGCAGGTTAGCCGTTGTGCCCACAACACACTGCTAGGAATATTTCGGTATTTGAAGAACCCCTAATACAAAGATGGCCGCTAGCTGAACAACTACACATGTTGCTTTGGTAAGCGTGAGTTACGCATTTTTTCGCGACTATATAATAAGACCCTCAAAATTGTGAGATCAGAACACAAAATGATGTGGAATTCAGGACCACTGGTAAACTTCAGTGTGTCATTAAAATTTCATGAGAAAACCCAAACTGCAGTCGCAGGAATTCCGTGTTCGATAGCGACTGATTTTATGCACAAATAATGCGATTAACCCTCAAGCGGTTTTGCCACATTGTTGTCGTATTGCGTGGCCTAGACAAGAATTGTCACTCGTAGAGTTATCAAAATTACTCAAGACTGAACTCATACTGTTCCGTCTTTTGTGTATAATTCCAAGACGTTCATGTGACTTCCCCCTGTATATGCATTCCACACGACAACGGCCGATGAGTGCATAGTTCAACCGGCCTCAAACGTTACCATATTTATGTTCCGCGAAGCTCAGATGGCCCATCCGATACAACATATGGCGCGATCATTGACGGAGCATGTCACTTTGAATTTTAATGTCTGGATGAACTTCTGTCTAATTGACCGAGCACGCCTAAAATTAAATTCTGCATTGAAAGTGTGGGCGCAAGCCCTCAGCTGACTGTTGATGTTTCAGCCCCTCAGTTAAATATTTGTTGAGTTACCCGTAGTTAAATTAATCATATGTGAATAGCTACGATTGTTTTTTCGGGCCACCTGCATTAACCTGTCAAAACACTCCTTTCATCATTGTTTCCAGCATAGTTTGTTCACTTCGAAAAATGTTCAAACACAACTTCGAAATTTATCTCCCTCTGATTCACCGGGGTGTTTCATCCTAGGACGTCGAAATTGGCGTCAAATCGAAATGTCGATGATTGAAAAGGATTTTCCCGCATACTGAGCCCCATAGAGATACACTAATCAGATGCGATTTCTTGAACTTTATTTAAGGAGGAAACTCCAAGCCGCTAACTGCATAGTTGTACAAACGCTTTTTGTCTGTACTCATACAAGTAGTTCTTTCCGCGTACGTTTGGCAGCGGTGACATTATACATAGTCTGACTGCACTTCGCTCATCATCAGCGGCTACCCACGTCTACCGGCACGCCAAAAACCTGCTTGCACTGCCATTGTGTACGAACGCCAGCTAGGCGCCTAGACATCATGAGTTATGGCCTATTCCTCTTTCACTTTGAACGACCAAAAGAAAAGAATGGTGAGTCAATGTCTACCCAAGAAGAGTTGATAAACAGGAATGGTTGACTGAACTATGAACGAGAATATCAACTGTCTCGTTGTCAAGCACATCTCTCTGGAAGCAGCATGTCGCGGGCAACTCTATTTGTCCTGGTTTTTGGTACATTGCGTTAGGTACGAAATCTAATCCAGAACGACTCCTGAAGTTATCATTTTCCGATTTCGCCGTGCATTCCTCCTAGGACGTCTTAACATGCGTCATCTCGGGTTGCAAATATCTGCCTGCATACCGCCGCCACACAGACACATTACTTAATGTTCGATGTTTAAATTTAATCTACTGAGTATCTCCAAAAACAAGTTGCTCTTTGTATCTTGTTGGATATTACAGGAACCATATACATATTCCCTATAATCTACAGCTGCGTGATGTTCAAATCATGCGGGAACGTACGACTGGTCATCTGCACAAAGGTTCCTGATAATGCACGGACCAACGTTAGCCCCTGAGTACCCCGAACGCTATCCCTATTTAGTCGACTTGTCTAACTCCGAGAAATATGCTTTCACACTGGATGTCTGTAAAAACAACTGTTTGCGGGAGCTAATCGGATTTCCAGCAATTTTGTTTCCTCAATCTTTTAGAAGAAATTTCCCGCATGGTTGATGAAGCACAGATTGAATCCGTAAATTGTTTCACGCTTTTTAAAGCCACATTCGGAAGCTATTTTCTATACCCATAGGGAAGAGAGCTGTACTGATGTAGTTATTTACCGTATGCTCCTAGAATGCCTGGCCTCTTATACAAACGTACACAAGTCGTAAACGCAACACCTAGCTTTCGAAGCAAGCATGTGTCATGTGCAACCTTACCACCGGCAGATTCAGTGAAGTGGTTCATTCGCCATCGAACGTACCCAATATAAACGGACAGTCAAACGATCTATGTAAAATACACTTACGTCCGTTTGCCCATATCTAGCCTGGTATCCCCGGATTGGGTGATAAAACAAAGGCTAATGAACTGCACGTACACATAGGACGTACACATAGGTGGGGATAATACATATGGGCGAATGTAATGTATAACTTGATCACCAGTCGGAAGACAAAACAAGCCACGAAATAGCCCTGCTGAAGCTTGAGAAGCCACAAGGACCGAACGGTCTGTATTCAGCCCTCTTCAAAGAATGCTGAAAATCCCTGGTGTGTCATCTGATAAAGCTTATTTTTGTCATATGGGACAAAGAGAAAGTGTCTGGAGAATGGCGCATGTCGACAGTTATCATCGTCTTCAAATAGGGTACGCGGACGCTATGGGGAAATCGCCGTGGCATCAGCGTGTTAGCTGTGGCATCGAAGATGCTCTCTGGCCTTACCCTTTGAAGGATGACTGAACACAGTGAGAGCCAGACCCGTGAAAATCAAGCCGGGTTCCGTCTTGCAAGAGGTTGCACCCTCCAACAGATTGTGGAACCGCGACATTGCTTCCAGCAAACAACGATGTTTGTGTTTCCTGTTCTCCAAGTTGTGTTTGACTCTGTGGATCGCCAAGCAACATGGCAGTTTGCGGAGCAAATTTGTCCCCCATAAATTCTTGACCCTCAATAAGGCGCTGTTCGCCAACTCGCGCGGCCTCGTAAAGGTTTAAGGGAAACTCTCTCCTGAGTTCACCATACCACGTGTTGTCCGACGGCTTCTTTCACCTTTCCTCTTCAACTTCGTCATTAATACGATCGTGGGTGGCTCACAACCAGTCTCTGATGCCTGTGGCCACGAAGTGCTCCCGGTGCCTCAACTAAAATTCATCGAGAACACAGACGACATGGCTCTTCTTGGGTCTGATATGGTGGTGATGCAAACAATATTACATAGTATAAATAATTCTGCCTCGCGGTTCGCCATGCGCTTCAGGCCTGCAAAGTGTAAAGTGCTGCAGCAAGACTGGGTGGGCCAGAAAGCTAGCTTCATTCTTGCGGATGAACCGATTGAGGTAGTAGAAAAATTTGTTTACCTGAGCAGCCGTACCAGTCCCGTGGTTCTCTCAAACGATGATATTTCCCTCCGAATTGGGAAGGCCAGAGTAGCTTTTGTGAAGTTGTGTCGCTTGTGGAATAAGCGCGACATCAGTTCATCTGCCAATGGTTGAGTTTACAATGTCGCGTTGCGCTCCATATTACGGTATGGATCCGAAACCTGGCCACTGCACGCCGAGGGTTTCAATAGGTTTTGACCATCGATGTCTTCGGAGCACTGCTCGAATCTGGTGGGAACCCTGGATCAGCAATTCTGAAGTACGTCGAATGGTGTCCAAGAGAAATAATTCACCCTCGATAGATGAACTGACGACACTGCATGGGTTGCGCTGGCACGAGCACGTGCTGCGTGTGCCAGTCGACCGACTTCCTTGAAGGGCTCCTTTCTCAAAATCATGTGAAGCATGGAGGAGAGCCGGAGGCGGTCAACAATGACTTGGCAGCGAAGCGTGAAAGCCATTACCGGCAAACTCAGTTACGCTGGCCACTGCCGTCTTCCTGGATGGGCATCCCGAGACCGGCCACATCAATGGCTAGGTACGTTGTAAGACATGGCCCAGTCGCGCCTCCAATGATGCTCGTGCATCCAAGCTACTGACTTCAATGCGTGGGCCAAAAAGGATTGGAATCACAAGACTGTAGTCAAGATTTCTGAAAAAAAACAGTCGCTTGTTACTGCGGAACACTCCATTGTGTCTGATATCAGGGTACATTATGTCCAGTCCCAGACATTAGAACCTGCATATATCAATTGGGGAATAAATGGTCTAAGATTTTTGTTTATTTCACTGAAAGCAACAAATTTATTTTCAATTCTGCGAAAATGTCGATGAGTATCAATATCGTGGGCACAGGATCTGCATCCATGTATCCAACGAATGATAGCAGCTTGTGACGCGGGTAAAATCTCATAAGCACCTCTTATTATACGTAATCTCTAGTAGTTGCCGAAACAGCATTCGTCAGCGTAAGGCAGGTGTGCTGGGGAGGTGAATACGAATAACAGTTGCATTCCTATTTAAGCCCATGAGCCAAATTTCATTGTTCCACGAACCTAGAATAGGCCGGTTTGTGGAATGTTTGTAAAACTCCCGGAATCTAGTCGTTCATGTTTCCGCGGCGCGCCCAGCGTAAGTCCTTGCATGAAATTACGAAGCACCGAGTGTTCGCGTAGTTATCGCATGGTTTCTGGAGCCGTATTTTCAACCAACATACTTGAGTTATCTGGCTTATCTGCGGCATACCCCGCCAAATCATGCTCACAAAGCCAGAGCTTAGTAGCAACGTGCAGATGTATGATTAGCTACAATTTAGTCGGGTATTACGATTGTTCACTTCTATTGAAAAAGACACTTGTCCTGGATTAGCGATGAATCATTTATTTCGGCGAAGCTCGAAGGGCACATCCGATTATATATATTGCGCGTTAGGTGAACTTCCAACTAATTGGCCAAAGGCCTTTGAAATTATATTGTGAACTAGAAATGTGGACGAATACCGATCCCCACAGAGAAGCATCAATTTATTGTTCTATGTTTAAATTTAGTTTTAGGAATTTCCCGAGCTACATGTTGCACCATCATGTGGACGCAGTTTTTTGTGATTTGATCCGCGTGCGTTTGGCAGTGACAGCCTAGGTAGTTTGACCTTCTTTTGCACATCAACAAACCGGTTGCCCACCTCCAAACCCCCGATTACCGTTTGCATTTTGATTCTGTACGAACGCCGGCTAGCACCGCAGACATCATGAGTCATGGCCTATTCCTCTTTCACTTTGAAGGCCAAGCAGATAAGGCAGGTGAGTAAATAGCTATCCAAGTTGCCTATACAGACAGGAATGATTATTTGAACTATGAACGAGAGTATCAGAAGTCGCGTTATCAAGCAAAAAATCTCTGAAGCAGCATGCTACAGGCAGCATAATATACCAAGTTGTCCGTTACCGTGCTGACATCCCAGAATATTGTCAGTGTTTTTGTGTTTCTCCGCATAACACACCAGTCTACGGGCCTCCAGTATAAAAAGGATGACTACACATCCTTCTTCAACATCTACGTCTGCCATATGTTCCGCACTTGAATAAAACCTCCAGATTTCGTCTCGGAATATTTTTACATGCGGGGTTATATTGTTTTGATGTTTTTGACGTATCGTGAAACCTGTTACATAGTATCTTGCTGTATTTTTAATCATATCATTTAAATTCCAGACCTGTTTCTACGCTGCGTATCTCTGTTGTATTTTTTTCATTTGAACCATTCTTTTTTTCTCACTGTGGCTGCCACACTTTGTTAACCCTAATTTTGTTTTTGATTCCATGATGCACACGCCGAATTTGCTTATTATTTGGTGGTTTTCGACACCACATAAGATATCTGTTTTTTTCCAATGAATTGCATCCATTCTTAAATATTCCGTTACGTTGTAAATCTGAAATACCTGCCTCATCATCAATGTTTGACCAGCCTGTTTTCTAGCCAAATATATAGGTCAGGCAGATAGGCAGCTCCGTGCACCAGTTGCGGAGCGCAAACGATATCACCCATTTGGGTCAAATCATTTGAACACTCATGATAGTTCAGGCCTACTACATTCAGGATTCAAGTCACATGTAGAAGGGTCATGTGATGATGTCCTATAGATCAGCACGCTGAGGCGGTGATTGCGCTAACATCCCGTGTATCTGGAGTTGACTGGCAACTTGAGCGGACACAGGGATCGGATTTTAAGCAGGGTTCTCAGAAGTGACGCACCAGAGCCTGCAGAACAACGAACGAAATATCATTTAAGGCAAAGTACACTCATAACCACATATACACACAAACTCATTCACAGTGACCCTATTTGACCACCAAATCAGAAGTGTGATGCACAAATGAGACAGTATCTTGTGGAAACAAATGTCTCTGAAGTTAAATAGCATTTAATTATTTGTACAAATTCTTCAGAATGATCACCCACGGCAATCGATTGTCAAATCACAAGAACCTATTCCGCTGCACTGTTTCATGGCCTTATAAAGCGCAAGATTCCACAAACCTGCATAAGTGTAGAGTAGCATGTGTAGCACTTATAAATCACGTCGCTGTTTCGATAAATCAAACAGTATGGCAGTTGAATACAGGATTACCGCATTTGCATATGCGTCAGAAGAACATTTTAGTGTCTCTTATCAGTGTACTTAAATATTTAGCGAAAATTAAGTTGAGAGATCTTGGTGAACGAATATACTTTCTACCGGCAGCTCTATTATTTCTCTGACAGTTGCGGATTTCTTAAGCCTTTTGAAGCATCCTAGAGCTTTGTTTGCTAATTCTTGGCCGGACCAATTTTGGCCCTGCCACACGTTTATGGTGGAGAACAACGAATCATTTTCGCGAGAAAACATTTATTAACGAAGCTCATACAGTTTGTGCTGTGGTGTGCATTAAACTGTAAATTAGGCCGATGCTAGATTTTGAATTTTATCTGACAATGCACGTGTTCTATTAAACAATCCGTCATCAAGACTGGAGCGGCAACCTTCTCAAACTTAGCACGCGTGCAAAGTGTTTTGTGTATATTGCTGAGTTAGAACTCATCAGTATAGGTTTCAAATTTAACATGAGTTCTTCGAATACCGGGGGGAAGGAAAATCGTCTTAGGTGCATAGAACGTTGCAGATTTGAGTTGTTACTCACATAATGACATAGAATACCAAATGGAGGTGACGGTAATGTGGCCGCGTAACAAGTACATTTTACGAACGCTGTGTGCCGCAAATCGCAACGATCAGAGTACAGAATTTATTTGGAAATTTTGTTTGAAACACCTGGTTTTCCCACGTGCTCAATCATGCCTTATATTGGCGAGCTTAAGCTTGCGTGTTAATGCACGAGATCTTATTCTTGCCTCATAGACTGGATTGCAAGTATCCTAATTTCGTCGTTTGTGGCAAGGTTGAGTCTTCAGCTTCGGCATCTGCAGCGTTTCAGAATATTTCCCAGTCTATAGATTGTTTGGCACCAGAGCGTAACACAACCACAGTCGCACTGACGCACATACTCGCTTCACGCTTTGCATAACCTAACTCACAGGTGTTTGTGTGCTTTTAAGCCAGCGGTCATCCACGCAAATTCGGTGCTTGTGTAGAATACACATTCTTGCAATTCGTATCACTCCGTTCAACACTTGTCACCAATGGGGCCAATGTAACTGTGACTGTGATCAGTACGCATGACCCTCGTGGTTCTAGGTTCTTGCGGTCGGAATAACATTCAAAACGGCATTTTGCCTGAACCCTAGACTAACAGGTCAGATGCTTTAATTCAATAAAACTATTAACAATGAAACGCTTCGAATTTGCGAAACCATTTGGCCAAAATATAAATCACCCTTCATGTTATCAGCTTTCGATATTTTGTTTTCAAATCAGCTTGTCTATTTGGTGGCGTGTTCATCATAATATGCCGGTATAATAATCGCCCGTGAAAATATCCCGGATTTTATTTGCTGTCGGTGTGCCATATAAACGGACAATCACGAGCTTTATTACATACACTTAAGCCCTAGAGTTTTGGAAGCTACCAGCCAGCCATTATACCGACGCTGGCGATTGTGGGCGGAACCAAAGGTGGATGAAAATCAAAAATTCCATAGCTCCTTAAATTTGTCATGTATCTGATACGGGCAGTTTTTCTCGAGTGTACATGTTAATATATACATGCAAATTATTGTGTGGAGTAGGGTATTGGGGATTAATGCCAATTACAGAGCATTTTCTCTGCATCAGCCTGATTAAGAATAACAGAACGTATTTCTTGTAAAATTTTACGAAATTTCAAATATGAATATGTATATGAATACATGTATAAATAACAGTAGAAGACATTCTCGGACCAATTGATGTTCTTAGTAGAGGCAGTAATTTGCAATCTCCAGAGAACTCCGCAAAAAAATGATCAACTCGCGCTTTTTCGCCCCAATCAACAAAGTGCAAGCTGAACCAGGTGAGCATTTTTTGTTTCGGATGCCAGCAGCAATTTATACCCCTTAACGAAATGATTTGTTATAATTTGTTACTGAAGGCGGACGATAAAATGTTTCTCTGAACGCTGCCCTAAACCGGCAAATACTAAGCGCAGTTGCCTACAATAAAACTGTTGAATGCATCCGGTTGGAGTGGCACATCTTGTTGCTGTAAGTGAAGCTAAATTGATTCAGTTGTGGAAAGATGACATGTAACACAAAACGCGTTTACCACTGCGCTTAGCTGCTTAGTCTCTCTCTTGATTTTTGTTGTAATTATGGGGCTTGATTGACATCCTGCGCCGTGAGTGTGCATGGGCGCTCCTACAACTTGTGTGCAATGACTTTGACAGTAGCACAAGCTAGAAAATTGTTTGATAGAATTTGACGAATTTAGTGTGCCCGGCTTAGGTTGCAGTTGGTGGCTGCGAGTGGTAAGAACAGGTGAATTCTAAAGTCTTTCTTGTCAGCACAGGTATAAATTACGGACATTTTCTTCCCACAAGTCGTGGGCGTTTTGACCCATGATGTAAAATTGCTATAAAATTGATTTAAATCCTTGAAATTATATAAAATGTATGTTGGAACCTTCCAGCAGCAAAAGTTCGGTCGCACATGACCAGGTTTCTGAAATTTCTGCGGGTCTTCTTTGTTTGAATGTCACGAATAGTCTAAAAAACCGCTGCTTGTCCGGTTTCGAGTTGAACTGCGTGTGGGTGCATTTTAGTCATTTTTCAGCCCTTTCTCTCACGTTATTTCAGGTAAACCCTAATTCACTAATCGGGGATGTAGAACACTAATTAATCACCGTTAGGATACGTAATAAAAATGAAACGCCTAGTGTAAATGACACAGTGATCAGCATGTCTCATACTATGACACATTCAATGAAATCAATGAAATCGATTTTGTTTTCAATTTAAGAAACCCGCTTGCAATGCGAATGATGAACCTTTACCCATATACCTCACACAGTTGGTTCAAATGAATCCATTTCAACATTGAGTCAGTATAATATTAGTAATTCTGGTTGAACCATAAATAGTACATACTACATCCCGTTGTGCCGCGGCAAATCGTGTTGTCTTTCACAATCAGTGCACTGAAATAATTATTCAGAGAACCTACGATTTACGGAAATATGTGAATCAAATATACCGGTAACCGGACTTTGAGATTTGCAGATAATTTAAGCCTGTTGAACCATATCATCAGTTAATTTTGTAACAGAACTAGGGCTATTTCTCCGCGTACCGTACGCTTCTACTGGTAGACAGTGGAATGTGCATCTGCTTAAACGTTTTTAAAACAAATCTCATAAAATTCGCGATATTGCGTGCGAGATTTGACAATGTGCAGGCCTATATTGCCAATGGCTTGACGGTGTACCGCTCTAGATGGCGGCTGATTACTTTGATATTTCGTTTGCTGTCTAAAGTTTCATGAAAATGTTTTACAAAAGAAATATTTTTGTGAGGTCCATAGCGGGTCTTATCAGCCCTAGTCATGTTAACCTCCACGAATTATTGCAGGACGTCGAACAAAGCTAACTTTGGTCTGTTAACACTAAAATGCAGAGTACAGCTGGCAGCACAACTTACAGTTGCGACATGAAAATATACTAAATAAAACCCTGCGGTTACGTTAATTTGGTCATGCTTTTTACACACAGTGTCTTCACTTTGTTCGTGAACGTCAGCAGCACATGTTGTGGAGAATTTCATGGGGGATTTAAAATGAATCATGCGGTTATAAACTCGCGGTTAACCATTATGTAAAATTGGGGCTAAAAAGCATGATAATAATAACAATAATAGCAACAATAGTATTGATTTTTACATCGGGAGTGGCATACTAACAAGCATGATGAAGCACAGTAAACGATGGGATTAAAATCTGACCTGATAAACTGGGTTTCATAGAGTATTAAGGTTAACACCATGGGCGGGGTTCTGTTCTATGGTTAAACGCATTTGCGGATTATAAATCCCCTTCTGGTTGGAGTCTTTTGTGTTAATTTGTTGATTAGGAGCATCATAACATAATGCAAACGTGGTCACGTTGTCATCTGAGCTCTTTACTTTTTGTGCGGATGAACCCAAAATACACACATCGTGGTGATGATTCAGGGATGCTTCTCTTGACTCCTAACGCACCCGTAAATATTCAGTCGTGTGCATGGCACGTATGCACGCGAGTTTCATCATTCCTTCGATTACTGGCAACCACTTGTACAAATATCACGCTCATCGTTTCATTAGTTCTTCAATCCATGCCTGTGGGTACGCGCTACTTGACCGACAAACAAGATATGGTGCCGTTGCGGTTTATTGCGGGATGAATAAGTTTTTAAATGACACTTACCTTAATTCTATAGTGTACGCCCTATTATTCTGCGGGCCTAGAGTTAATGAAAAAAGTAAGAATAAACACTTCGGAGTACACGAAACAATTTTGCGAAGACTTATGGTCCGCGCAACGTTGACGTTGTCAACCATTCATAATTTGTCTTGCTTATTGAGGTCGTTCTGGTCTTTGAAGTCTTTTGCAAGCGAAGTTATTATTGAATAATAAACGTTGATACTCATATTCCTGGGATCGTTGGTGTCTTAAGCGGATATTACAAGCGCGCAATTACAGTAGACTTTGTTGACCACAGACAATCTCCAGCGCTTCAGGGTGATGTCTGCGACACCAAACGACCATTGGACGCATATGCACGATTGCATTGCATACCAGCACTTCATATTTGCGGCCACAAATACAACAATTACCAGCATTCATCTATGATCTCTGTCCCGGGTAACATGTCGCATGTTGGACAGATGATTTGAGCCGACGGATAAAATGCAAGTGAAGATATTGTTGACAATCGCTTGTCGTGAGCCCGACCTAAATTTGCTAATAAAAACTGTCGCTTGTAATGGGAACCTTCACATTGGATAGATTGCCTCCTTTATACATGAAAGCAGTATGTGGTCCGGTATGACCGAAGTGAGAGAGAAAATTCACAATGCATCACGCTGCAATAGATTGTGAGTAAGGAAGCGAGGATATTCCACTTACAGTCAGTAATTTGCATTTGTCAGTGGGCGCAAATAGAATAGGTCGAACTATGTTTTGCCAAAAATAAACTCGTGAAATCAGAAAAATAAAATTTCTGTTGATGTCTCAAAATGAATGAGTATTTTGGTGCAAAGCTTCTCCAAAATCTACCTGACATTCTGTAGACATTTTTGTTACTGAGCAGCATACATATGACTAGCGTCCGATTAGGAAAATGGTTTCCGCCGCACATTGTTACTTGGCAACAGGATGCTTTTATTGTTACAATCCAAGTAATTTTTTCTGAAGTTTAATCATGTGCGATAAATACATGGTATTTTAAGGTAGTTATCGCAATAGCAAACTAGCGAATGGGAAATTATGGTGAAACTAAACACTACCGTAAAAAAACAGAACACCAAGCTCACTTGCATATATCCAAACTGTCAATTGTGGTTGGTCACGCCCGCAACTTGAATTCCACTAAATGCAGCGAAACTGATCTAATCGTCTGAGGGCGATAAGCAGCACGGAACGTGTCTACCCTTTATTTTGGTTGCTTCACAAGCTTAAATATTAGCCGCAGACTTTAGTTGACATCCTGCCCTGTGTCTGTGGGTGCGTTCTGTGATACACTTCACTTTCACTAATTAGGCGTTCTGTTTGAAGTTGAAAAGCTGCAAGCTGGAACAAGATACACAAGTCTCTTACAACTGACCTGGTGGAGCCGATGTACAGACGGCGCATCAGAGATGATAGCTCAAAAGTTTGAAATCCAGGAATTTGCAAACTATGATGTGGAGGCGCATACCTCAATTTCTCGATGCAGATAGGTTTCAGATAGGTTTCTTCATAGTGCACGAGATAGTGCGGACGGGTAATTATTCTGAGAACCCCGATCGTGGTTAAAGGCGACATTGGGGTCATCCCGATTTGCACATCTCTGCAAAGTAAACGGGCCAACCTAACTCAAGTGATATTTGAATGTTCGCTCCGAGGGTTTAATTGGGCTGCACATTTCAGAAAACAGCACAGTGACGTAATGTGCCCATGTACAAAGCAACGCGACGCATGCTCACTCCATACATCTGAGGTACCTCGCAAGTCAAAGAATAAAACATCCAAATAATCGCTACGAATTTTTTATCGTCAGATACAGCCTAAAGCCCCAAAATTTCGCCGAGTTTCACTGACACTGCGCTGCCAACCAACATAATTACGATGGAACCTATCAAACACATAGTAAAAGTGTATTTTCGGTTGCAGTAATCTGCGGTAGCACTATCTCGAATAAAGATGTAACGTGCTTTCGTTGGTGCTGTAAGGATATTTGCTATATTGGGTTTTGAGGACAGTGGTGCACTATATGTGGGGCGCACATGGTAATATACCGCCAAACAAATAGTCCCAGTCGGGACCATGAGGCATCCAAAGTCGTAAAGGCAACATTTTCTGCGGTGTGTTGTTGTAATGCGGTGATATTTCTAACTCCATTGAGCAAAACTCGTGGAGCGCTTTTAGCAAAGGGCTAGTTGTTATGCCAAATAGGCCCGAAATCTCCCCTACATATGTCTTTGTTGAACAAGAGGAAAATGTAGTGCACATGTGCTACACTGTTTTTCGGAAACCATCCCATGGCCGCCTGTATCCATCCTCGGGTGAGGATTGATCATTGTGCTTGTTGGGTTTTCAGCACAATTTTCATAAGAACGGATCACCTTTTTGTAATCGCGTTCTTTGTAGTTGGGAAAGTACTAAAATATCAACAGTACTGCCAAAATAGTTGAGCATTATTATTATTATTATTATTATTATTATTATTAGTAAAGTATTATTATTATTATTATTTGGGAACTCTTTGGGAACTCTTAACAGAAATGTAGCTATATCTGGATATACATACTTTATATTAAAATACAAAACTCATCTTGGACTAATGCATATATCGAGGGAGCATTTCACAGTCGAAATCAGGCTTCCAAACAACCGTTGGTAATCTAATCATCGAAGAAATTCCAAGTGCACTCGAACTTCGAAATATTTTGGCTGTATGACAAATAGCGATGGCATCCGCAAAGTTTCTCGTGCGTGCATAACAGTCATCAGAAGATGCAGTGGGGAAAAATAATTCCGAGATGTACTGTTTCCATTTCAATTGCACATAACTCGTTAGCAACCGGAAGTAAGTCCACAACATGTCCTAAAAATATTTCTCACAATAGAACATTGAGGGTGAATCTTTCCCGGAATCTCTTTGGGTTTCATGCTTACACCAACAGCCGGAAGCGCCGGCGGAATCTACAGATCCTCCGTCTTGAACACCGTTCTAGTTTTGCTGGTAGCCTGGCACAAACATTTCAGCCGTATGTTTCCGTATATTAGCTATTTCAGGTTTCAGACCTGCGTTTTTGAAGGCAACAAATTTTCGCAAATGCATCAGACTAGAGGTGCTTATCTGATGTTTTACGAGGACTATGGCTCCATAAATGGTAAGATGTCAAAATCATTACTACGTGCAGAGAAATACCGTCCTGCATCGTGGCGATCCCGAAGACAGACTGGGAAGGCGTTCACACATTACCACATATGTTCGACCGAATTCATTGAATAGTTCATGAAATTTTCCGACCAGAATCCGGTAGTACTTCGATGCAGCATGTTTCACAAATTTCGATCCTGGTACTGGTAGACAAATCAAAACTTAGGCAGAAGCCCAGACGGGTTCCGAAGTGAACATTCAGTTTAACGTAAAATACTTCTTTCTGTCTGATACCAGGCCGTATGTCGACTGATGTAAATGACAACTATATGAGATCCCTCTTAGTGACACCATGCTTGGAAGCAACCAGTCAGATTTGATTATTTCGACGGCTTAATAGTCGAACTTTCTTCTGCAACAATAATTCGCGTACAAAAGTGAAATTTATCGCGCGTTCGCGCAGCAATACTGCACGCACTAGATAAACTGCCATGGTATTTGGTCTGTACTGGAGATCACTGAATTGCTGACAGTGTCGCCGATCTTCGGAGACGCAAGAGGATTCAGTGCTTTTTTAATTTGTTTTAGAGTCAAATATGGACCCTATCGATATGCAGATATTTGTATGCCGAACGGAAATATTTCCGATTGCGCAACAAATGAAATTATTGTATCTTCTTCCAAACATGTTAGCTGGATGCATCTGACGTAGAATTTCTCAAACTCTCTGAAATATCAATTTACTGGTCCAATTTTACCATGCATTTTCGACGAAATCAGATGGTGAGTTCACAGTTCAGCCTGCGGACAAAAGCGTAACTTTATTCATGCTTAAAAACAAACCATAACCAAAGTACCAGTATAGATATTTAGAAATGTTTCTTTTATGGAGCATCGTTCAATAGCGGCATCATGTTGACTATTGACGGAGAAATGACATCAAATGTTGTTATCCCATGCGTTAATTTATGTAGACGCTTTGATATTTTGAGGAGATATATTTGAGGAGAAACATCAGGTACTGCTTCATAATTTTTGGAAGGAACGATTCAGGCCACCTATATGGGAATGCTCTGGAGACCTCGTTTGTTGCACCTGCATATGACCTTGAACCTAGAAATGAACAGGTAGTGTGATAAGTGTATATGATGCTTCTAGCAATTTATGTGAGCGCGGGATGGTTCGCGGAATGCTGCATCACCGGTGGTTGTGCCACAACAGATGTACTAACTTACAGTTCTTAAAATGTGTATTTTATTAAACATGCCATTACCAGACCGTTTCTGAAATAACAATCATCATTTTCTATCAGATTGTACGCCAACAGCAGGCGGATATCTTGGTCGGGTAGTCAAGGTGATCTTGTTCAAAGTTCGGAACAACAGATGTTTTCAAATTACTAGGTTCACTTTGCGCACCAGTAAAGAAGTTGACAATCGTCTGGCAAACGTGACGATAATACCTATCATCTAGTACTACTAACTTCGAAAACCGAATCCAGAAGTGTACTGACTTTTTGTGAGATAAATTTAGTCACATCTTTCATGTTTGGCAATCTTGACCAAACCAAAAGCATGCTAGGACTAGGTCAAGATAAGAATCACGTAAAATTGATGTTCCTTAGCTACTGAACAGTACTTGTTCCGTTTGAGCATAAACCAATAATAAATATTCGTCGGTGTCTTAGAATATCATACGCAGTAGACCGCAATAGTCCACAAGATTGCGCCGGTTGTGGCTTCTCCCTGGAATTCATTCTGCTTTCAAACAGCAAAAATAGAACGCCACACACGCCGCATAGGTTACTACAAATGGAAATTAATCACCGTTAAAAGTGGCTGGATTCTAACATTGTTTTAGGTAACGGAAATCTTGATTGGCACAGGGAGACTTCTTCGAAAAGATTTTGTGGATTAAATAAAAATGTGTAATAATCGCTCTCACTATAATTCGGAAGAAGTTTCTCTCGCTATTATCACATGCAGTCTGCAAGTAGCCACGCAGTCCGAGTTGTCCCACGGGTATATTTTACCTGGCGTCTTTTCCCGAGTTTAAGAAGCCTGGTCTAATCCGAAGACAAAAAATTAAATTACACTCCTTAACGCGTGCCGACATCCTAAACAATCGCGCCACTTTTCATTTCGCTCATTTTATTTAGTCATCTGGTTTAGTATTTAGTTTCGTCACTTTTCATGTCAGGCATCCGAGTCATTCAATTGTGTAGCCTTGAGTTTTCCGTCTCGAGTCAGTATCGAGAGAAGCACCTGCATTGCTTTACACTATTTCATGATATTCTTATTAATTGCACAACAGTCAACACTGCCAAGTTTCATCACTTATTCATGTTGGACTGTTTTGATCCTTCATGGAACATATTTTTTGTCATGAAAGCTCAACGACTATTTGGCCACTGGATCACTGTTTGCCTTGCCTCGTTCGTGACTCTCATGTAAGTGTAAAAGTACTTGGAGGTGTATTCATTTTAATTAATAATCCATCAATAATTTCGGAGATATCTCAAACTAGGTGAGTGCTCGCTTGCACTCACTGGTCCAGCAGATAAACTACCAGAGGTCAAAACTCTGAGTCTGCAATACATTATTATATGATTTGCTACTGGTTAAGACTGTGAATGGGCGTGTTGTGCTAACCTTTAACGAATAGCTGGACTAAGATGATTAAACTTAAATTTATTTTTTTATGCTGGATATCATCCTGATTACGTTGACTCTTAATAACTGGGGAGCAACGTTTCAGCGATTTTACACTTCTGAATTATTTCATTCGGGTGCTTATGGTCGGAAATGCAGTTCTAACTTAGTTCCGCATCAAAACATATTTCAAAGCTTTCCATATTCCTTTTGATTGCAGGGCTACGGGAAAATTTTGAGTTTGATTATCGGTGGACGCCAATCTCTTGCGTATAGTTCCCGGTGAACTCAAAATTTTATGTCTGGAACACATTTAACATGCGGTAACCTTCCTTGTGTGTCCTATCCCGGACGGCAAATTAATTTTTCACGCTTTCAAATGTTGATCTATTGCATTCCTTTATGTATCACTTTCATATTTATTTGTTTATAATATGAATCATTTTTGGCATCCTTGGTTTGTTTACAAAACCATGAGGCCATCAGGAATTACAGAAAGTTTTTCACCAAGCACACTGAGCAGATCACGCCTGAATATTTCTGGTCTCCTGCCTCCTCAATAAAAACATAATTGTCTGTCACGGGCTGTTGCTGCCTGGTGCCACGGCTCAAAACTTTGCATCGTAAATGCGGGAATAGTATCGCTTAACCGGTTTGCTTGATTCGTTACTCGTCCCCACTTGCTGAACAGTTGTTTGAGTTAAAACGACACTCTAACTCAGTCCACGAACACATTGCATGGTTTGCTTCATATGGCATGCAAGATAAAACAAAATATGATAATGCAAAATAATGGAAATTCCGGTATAAGTCCAGTCCATTTATGCTCCAGATATATGAAACCAAAACTACCGTTGTTTCCCAAATCAAACTGACATTACTGGGAAAGCTTTGAGCTTTGTTTATTTTTGATCTCAGCCATCTCTTTTGATTTTATACACAATTTGTCGATAACGACCACTAGAGCGCGTAGGGTGTTTGTAGGCCACGTTCCAAAGTATGCGGCACTTGATAAACCCAGAGAACTTTGGGCGATTCTCCTATTCCGGCCTGATTTCAGGATACCTCCAGTGCTTCAGCGTATTGCGGAACCTCGGGACAAAAGCTGCAAGAAAGCAGCAATTCCCCAGTCATTCGCGACTCAAAAGGTAGCTTCTCAAAAATTCTAACAAAATAACTTGGGTTGCATTGCGACGAGCAAGCGCAAAACTGTACGGTTTTTGCGTAACCTATGTCAGTTATGGTCACTTTTGTAAAAAAAAAGCTACGAAGCGCCAACGAGGGGTGCACATTAGAAACCATGTAATTTCTGTCACATGTACGGGGGCCATTCCATGCCGGCCTTATCTGCCCAACAGGAACAAGTTTGCTATAAATGTGGCTGCAGTTAATTGCGCTCACAAACGAGGACAGGCGGTCATTTCTACTTGTTTAAGCAACTGGGATGTGATGTGGAGGCATTTCGCGTCAAATTCAGCTATAATGGAAATACGCTGAACTTCGAAAAGCTCAGTTTCATTTCTGCCAACAAAAATAACAATTTCGGTCTATATGACACCAGCATCAGTATCAATTTCGTAGTACATCGCCTAAAATGAGAGCTCAAGGGATTCAAATGGACCTCAAACCCTTCCTCACAACAATGGACTAGGATATATGTCAGTAGCTTTTTGCTTAGGCAATTGCAGTTCGACAATCAAAAGACTTCATTGCCTCCTTCCTCAGGTCGCAGTTCAATAAACCGTTTCTCTTTTCTTTGTAGCGTGAAGCAGTTGGATGTAAGGCTTTGCAGGCGGGTGACACAATATGTTATTTCGTTCTCATATACTTTACCACCCCTCTAAACCAAGAGACGCATATTCAAGGTGTATAAGATCAAGCGCGAGACGCAGAATTGTCTACTGAGAACCGTAGTCAGATTTAGTGTAGAAATTTGCCTGATCAACTCGTCCTATTTAGGGTACGGTAAGCATTTTGCACACTTATTTTTTTAATTTACCAAGTAGATACTGAACTAAAAATGCGGACCCTCCGTCACCAAGACCTAGGCGAACGGAAATCTACTTTTAAGGAAATGCATTTTAAATTTGTATGAAGACAATCGGTAAAGAGATTAACCGTCTAAACCACAGGCAAATATGTGACATCTTTGCAAGTACACAGTCAAATGGCAAGTGCTGGTTTGTTGGCGGCGCGTCTCAAAATATTACTTTTTATTTTGTTTGAAAATACCGTGCAGTTTCCTCTATATATTTGCGGCTGTTCAGAACGTTAATGCCGACGTAACGAGACGTTTTAATCATTCAAGTAGACAGGCTGTAGGAGGCATCATTTTCTAAAATCTAATGACTTCAATAATTTGGCTAGCGTATTGTCGGCCACAAATGGCATTTAGCAACATTATTTATAGTTGAAGCCTTGTGGTGTGTGTATTGCTACATATACATCAGGCATAGCTTGCGGTATTTTTTGTAAGCGTTATGTGCCGGTGGTCCTTAGTGTCAAAATTTACAATTAAACGAATCAAATGGCAACCGCTTTTTAAATCTGATGGATTTGAATGAAATGCCTGTCACGCGTTCGAAATAACGCCAGAGAGCATGCTGACGTTTTTAAGCAGATCGTCTCTTTGCCCATTCGGAGTGTCCTTCTCTACCAATTTTTTCCAGATTACGACAGTTAATTATTTTAACAATAAAGTGGACGAAAATCGGCGTAGTACGTAAAAAGATTATGAACGCTTTGAAAGGTTTGGTAGTGCACATTTTGTACAACGGTGAGCAGGTGTAAAATAGCAAACGAATTTGACATTTGTTCGTAGTATTCCCTTGAGCACACGTAACGAACCGTGCACCAACTCCAAACAGCCAAGTGAACATTATGCTTTTTATTCCAAGTAACGGCTAAAAATGTATGTGCTTTACTTGCACTAATCCTTACACTTATTTTAGTCTTGCGTATTTATTCACATTTGTATACGTTGCATGCGGAACCCAGACAGCAGAGTATCATCAGTGCCATGTGTTACGAATTAATTTCCCCCACAATAAAAGCCGCATGTGCTCAAAAATCAAACCTTCATTCACCAGCGAATAGGATTTCACCACGCGTCACAGTGCAATAGATACAATGACCCAACGATCTTATTGGACTGGGATTTCCTGAGGTCGCAGTCAGTGACTGGAATTTTTTTGCTCCCCGCCTGCTTGCAAGACCTTATTGGACGGGATTTCCTGAGGTCGCAGTCAGTGACTGGAATTTTTTTGCTCCCCGCCTGCTTGCAAGACTTTCATGCGTGTTACATGGCGTCGAGTGTATATCCTGCCCACTGAAACTCATACCGCAACCAGTGTGACAAACGCTGATCAATCGTGTATAAGTCTTCGCTCTGCTAGCGCTCACAGCGCCCTGGAGGTCATTTAGCATTTAATGACCTTCCTTCGGTTGTTGTTCATTACTCGCGTGTTTCCATACCAAAAATTGTCACACATGTCGAGATTCATCTTATTCCACTGAAACTGGTGACAGCATGACTTTGCAAGATACGTTTCCGGCTAGAATCTTCTATTGCCCTTTAACAAATTTTTTTCATTGCTTGCACTCACTTTGTATGTTTGCGACTACGTTGTTCAAATATAAATGATAGAATAAGTGGCGGCTCCGTGTTGTGAAAATTTGTTTTCCCGATTTCAAATCTGGTAACGCTTTTTTCAGGATGCCCAAAACCATGCGCTCAAAACTAATCGTATGCTGGCAAATGGTGAGTGAGGTAACATCCCAGAGTTTCAGAGATATTCAAAAATGGTGGCGGGTAAAGTTGACATAACAGATGAGAAAACTATGCATGCACGCTCTGCATCTCTCATCTGACTATCTACCAACTTTATGAGATGAACACAATTCCGCATGCGTGATGCGTAATTGATGAGAAATAATAGATCTAGATCTCCAAACCCATTTCTCGATGCCCACTAGTTGGTTAGCCAAGCACGTACGCAGTCGGTTGTTGATTTTTTTGGATTATTGCTTGCATTCCCTGGGTACGTGTTGCTTATTGCTATGCAATTTTGTTTAAAAAAATGTAATTCTTTCTTCCTATGGACTCATGGCTTATTGGTTATGGTGAAAAATTTCAAGCGTCAGGAAGAACGCCATTTGCAAAAGCTCTCAGGTTTTCCGAAAAGAACGTTAATTTTAATTATCCAGTGAAAAGATCCCTGATCACGGACTGCTAGCTGGATGTCCACGTTTTATCAGGACTAAGATGCAATCGTTTTAATCTTCATGCAGTACAAGGCGCGTGAGAATTAACACCACAAAATCACTGATTATAAAATGTAACCTCAATTATTTGCTTACTTAATAGCAAGCCCGATTTATGACGACAAATTAACAAAGGAAAGCAAACGCAATGAAGCTAATGTGACATTAATCTTAATGCTACTGTAACATGAATCCGGCCGACAAACTTTACAGATCAACGCCCACGCATTATGTCATACTACGCAGGCAGTGCCCGCAAATCAAACCGTCACAAAAACACTGATTTAAAAACATCACAAGGTGTTCTAACGTGGTAACATTTTAACTACGTACATCATGCCGAATTACACTGCATAATGTTTAACCATTTTTGAGGGCACTACAAACCTGAACGACCCTTCTGTGGCACAATATTTCAAATCAGCCGAGCATTAAATTGAACATTAAAACAAATCTGGTATGTAAAACATACACGCAGATATAAATATTCTTCCATGGTTTTTGTGTGTCGTTTTATCGACGTAGATAGACAACTCTGAGCGGACCTTGCTGAGTTGAGCCCTGTTTTAGGGATTAATCCTAGCCGGCCTGCGGTTTCGGAACAACTCTGTTTGTGTTCATAAGATCCTGGCATTAATTTGCCTTTAAAAATCGGTTATTACATTCAAAATTTGTTTATGCTTTCTGTTTACATGTGTTTCCAATAAATCGCTATTGAATATTATTGTTAGCGGGATGTTAGCGCCGTAGTATATAGTGCACTAAACATCCTATTCTCTTCGGGTGCCAGAAGATACCGGGAAACAGTGCATTATTTAGCCTAAATCTCTACAGTATTATTTGGGCTGCCTTTATTTTCCAATCACGTTACTCGAGAGCATTTGGTTTCCTCTGTTGAGCCACTTAAGTGCGGGAATCTACAAACCCAATTAATCAGAGAAATCTTCTATTTTCAAGAGGGACATCTGGCTACAGTTTGTTACATTCGACTGAATCTGATGCCAAATGTTTCAAAATGATTTTCCTCGTTGTCCCCGGATGTCCAATTATGCACTTGAAATTCTTCGGCCATAATTAATCGAATGAGTGACGCCCGCGCAGTCTCGCTTATCGGTGATATTTCTACATTATGGCTACCAGTGTAACCGTGATACTACTGTCGAGAAGCAAGCGAGTAGTACGTGTCGTTCGTAGAATTTCGCTTCGCGTCGATTAAAAATGGAATTCTGTTGCGGAAATCGCGGGGCCAGTTTGTAACATTTGCTTGGATTTGACCGATGAATGATTGGAGTCAATGAATTTCCAGGAGGACTCGTTTGGGGGAAGATCTGAGTCCAGTTTTTGTAACTAAGATGCAGATCAGAGATGTTCTTCCCTGTTCAATGGTCTGTAACCGGTCAGTTGGCATTTCCGAATAAATACCTCCGCAGCGAATGGCTTCTTCCTTTCAATTGATGCCGTCGCCAGGATAAGATTGAAGATTCCGTGGCAGCAAACACTTGATGATGGGGATGTTCGGACATTGTTGGAGGACTTTGAGGAGGTTGCGAAGGCTACCGGGCAGGAGACCGACCGGGGTAATTTGGCAGCGCTGAAGAACCTGCTCAAGGGCCGGGCGACGGCGGCCCTGGATGCTGCCGAAAGATGAACTGGGCCGCCGCAAAGAAAGTCCTTGCAGCGGAGTTCAACCCGCCGGCCGGCCGCCAGGAGGCTATGAGGCGGTTCAAGACCGCCAAGATGGCACCCGGGTCTGACCCGACCGTGTTCTTCGCCGGCCTGCAGCAGATGTCGATCGCGCTTTGCCAACACTGGTGTTGCGACACCAGTTGCTGTCGGATCAGTTCGTCGAAGGTGTGTAGCCCGCGCTTGGTGCCCAGTTGCGGTGGGCACGAGCAACTGAAGGCTGTGTTGGAGCGGATGCGGGAGGCTGGTCTGCGGATAAATGAAGCCAAGATACAGCTCGCTTGGAGTACGGTGACATTGCTGGGGCATGAAGTGGGTCAGGGAGAAGTTAGCCCACTACCCGAAAAATTAACAAAGATCAAGGATTGTGCTGCTCCAAATTCAAAGCGGTCCCTACGGCAGTTTCTTGGACGAGCAGCATACTACAGCTGGTTCGTTAAATATTTCAACAAGATCACTGCGCCACTGTACGATTTGCTCTGTCAAAATCGGAAATTCGAATGGACAAGAGAATAATATGGAGCTTTCGAGTGTGTCAGAGCGCGGATGTTGGATCATCAACTGACCGTCAAACTTCCCAACGTCGGAGAGATGTTCATTGTTGCAACGGATGCCAGTGATCGCGGTATCGGCGCAGCCCTAGAGCAGGAGAATGGATTTATCGAATATGCCAGTTACGTCCTGAGTAACGCTGAACAGAAGTACTCCACCACTGAGAAGGAAAGTTTGGCGATCCTCTGGGCCCTGGATAAGTGGAGACCATATCTGCCTGGGGCAAAGGTTTCATGTCAAAACCGATCACAATCCCTTGAATGGATCAGGACGACCAGAGATCCTCGCGGGAAGCTCGCACGCTGGATACTCCGTTTGCAAGAGTACGACTTCAGAATCCAGCACGTTTCCGGGAAGGAAAACCACTTGGCTGATTGACTGTTAAGGCCAGAGGCTGAAAATGAGGTCCCCAAGATCACGATTGGAGCCAATGTCCTCGTCGTCGAACTAGATCCAGGAAAGTTGGTGCAACTCCATCGGCAGGATCCGGTGTTACAAAAGGTTGCAGCCGCCTTGTTGGATGGAAGGAACATTGAGAGCGGAGAGGGAGGCAAGGAATTAGAAGCCTTCCAGAGTCACTTTGATCGGCTGAGGCTGAATGAAGCTGGCATAATTTCCTGGAACGCCACTGATTCAGATATTGTGCTGCCCGTGATACCTCGCGTCTTGAGACGGAATCTCATCGTTCATTGCCTTTAGATGGCACATACAAGGTGCACCAAGACATACGACCTGCTCCGGCAGAGGGCCGTAATGGCACGGGATGAGAAGTGAGATGATGGATTATGTGGTGTCCTGTAAGCGTTGCCAACTAATGAAAGTACATGCGACAGGGGCAACCAATCCCATGGAACCCATTCCTGTTCCAGAAATCGGCGAGTCGCAGTCAGTTGACGTCATGGGCCGCATTCCGTTGACAACCAGTGGGAACCAATACATCGTGATGATGACAGGACACCTGTCACGATGGATTGAGAGGGCCGCTGTGCCGAATCAGCGGGCGACGATGATCAGTGGAGTGGTGATGCATCACATCGTGGCAAACCGTGAGGTGTCAGAAGTGATCCTAACCGATCAGGGACCTTGCTTAGAAGGCGAAGAGTTTAGTACTTGCTTGCAGAGGCTTGGTATCAGACGGATAATGACAACCTCATCCCACCCGCAAACAGATGGCCTGACCGAGCGTAATAACTGAACGCTCAGGGAGTGGCTTGCGGCCAAAGGAGGTTACTGGGAAATGAACTTGCCAATGATGTTCCTAGCTCATCGTGCTTCCATGCAGTCAATCACAGGCAATTCTCCGTTTATGTGAATGTACGGTCGACATCCACGCCTTCCGGTTGATCAGGAAATTGGGTTGTGGTCGGCAACACGCTTGTCTCCGGAGGAGCTAGAGGAAGAATGAATGAGAACTCGAGAAAATTTGACTGCCGTTCAGGAAAGGACTAGGCAGAAAACGGCGAGTAGAAAGGTCCGAACGTTCCCCATAGGTACGAAGGTCAGGTGGAAAGATCACCAGAACCCTGGAAGGAGTGGACTGGGGTTGCGGAAGCTGAGCAGTCGATGGCAAGTGCCGTTTGTCGTCACCGATCGCCGGGGGAGCGTCTATACCATTCAAGATGGTCGGGGATCGAAAGTAGTGAATGGGACGCAGCCTCGCAAGTGGCATGATACACCCGTAGAGCGGCCGAGTAGCCGTGCGAACGAGCTTTAAGCGGTGGGGGTGTGTAACGCCGATACTATCGATCGAGAGGCACGCGACTAGTATGTGTTGTCCGTAGAGTTTCTCTTTGCGTCGATCAATAAAGGGAATTCTGTTGCGGAATTCGCGGGGCCAGTTTGTAACGTTTGCTTGGATTTGACTGACGAATGATTGGAGTCAATGAAGCTCCAGGAGGACTCGTTCGGGAAAAGATCTGTGTCCAACTTTTGTAACTAAGATGCAGATTATCGTTTTGCTTCCCTATTCAATGGTCTGTAACCGGTCAGTTGGCATTTCCGAATAAATCCACCCGCAAAGAAGTCCTTCCTCCTTTCACCAGGACGTCAACTATTATTTGAGGTTGCGTTGATTCGACATCTATGACGTAATAGACAATTTTTTCCTGATGCCCGCAGAAGCGTTTAAAAACAATGGCTTGCACTAATTTTGTTCACGTTGAGCGCAGTGTGCCACAGTTACCGTAAAATCCGGCTATTAAGCGTAGATTTATATGGATGTAATGAACTCCTAAGTGGGTGGAAGGTCATCTGAAGTATATATATATATATATATATATACAATGAGGGTTATTCCTGTGACACGGTTCGGTCAGTTGCTGGGAAAATTGTAGCTGTTGAAGGCAAATTCATCAAGAGCCGTATCCATTTGATGTGTTATTGGCACGCTATTTGATAAAAATCCAATAGGCAGAATTTTCCAGTGCAAATGTTTTTATGGAAGAAACAACGTCTCAACGAAGATGTGTATAACAACGGTACGTATGAAAAAGTTTATGCTGTAGGACATCCATTTGGTAACATTTCGCGGGAACACACTTTGATGGGGCCAGATCCTTCGGAATACCGGTCAAATGTGCATACCTTGCTACGAATTATAATACTCAAAGGTGTTATAAGCTCCTTTTCTTGGCCTTGGTTGGGTATCCACAGTAATAATAATGATAATGTATATTCCAAACTAGTGGGTTGCATACCCTCAGACATGATCCTAGCGTTACAGTCAGAATAAGAGCATGACTGATGAGGGTTGTGAATAATGGGAATTTCCTGGAAAAGGGACGGTACGGTGAACAGTGGGCATTAACGAAATAGGCTTCACCAAACTTGAGGAGGCATAGGCAGGGATCCAAAATTAAAAGGGCTATTTATCCCCTATGAAGAACACGTCGGATGACACAAGATCTGATCGTTAGGATTTAAAAGTGGTGGGCAAAACCAATACGAGTGAGGTCATAACAAAAGCCTCCCGCCTGGAACGTGACAATATCTTCAACCTGCAGGAAGTGTGGAGCTAAAATAATGGATCCGGAGAGGCAGCAGACCTGCCACGACATGGCCGGTCAATAGGAACTAAAGCTCAAAACCATCACTAGAGCATCATTGCCTTGGGTTGATTGGAGTATGGCCACAGAAGGTGTAAGTGGAGATGGTGAAGTGGGGTAATATGAAGTACGGACAAATGATAGTAGGACACTCAGACTCACAGATTGCAGTGTAACGTGAGTGACTCACTATTGTTGCAGATGGAGCAGGGTCGAATGTAAAAGTTAATTAGGAGAACGTGTTCACGCAGATTGGACGAAAATTGACCGATTTGGTGAGGAGTAGGAATAAAAGTCGCCGAGATCTTTACTTACATCAGAAGGTTCGGCAGATTGCATTGCACGCCTCTGAGTGGTGGGTGGTGACAAATGAAGGGACACTCAGACTCACAGATTGCAGTGTAACGTGAGTGACTCACTATTGTTGCAGATGGAGCAGGGTCGAATGTAAAAGTTAATTAGGAGAACGTGTTCACGCAGATTGGACGAAAATTGACCGATTTGGTGAGGAGTAGGAATAAAAGTCGCCGAGATCTTTACATCTGACAGAAGGTTCGGCAAATTTTCATGAACGCCTCCCGGTGATGGCTGGTGACAAATGAAAACTGATTGTGGCTGTGTTATTCACTAGATGCAATTTGTTATACCAGATTCTTTCCCGGAAGTTGAAAAGTTGAAATTAAATTATGCTTGATGGTTTACGATGGGACTACTGTTTTCCTAGTTGTATCATCTATCCGAATTTACACTAACATCAATTTGGATGCACATGCGGCAAAAATCAACCACGCGCGATTTGACATTCATTTACAGCTCGCCAATGACGCGAGAACTAATTCATTGTTTTACTATTGATGTGGACATCTGGAAAACTATTAGCGTCTGGGTAAATATGCCTATTTAGTCTAATTTGCTGAATTCAGAAATAATTTGCATATAACCGAAAACTGATTTTTTCACGGAAGTGAACACCTTAGTCAGTTAAGTGTAAGATTCTCTTGAATGTTGCTCTCACAATAATTTTTCCCCCAACACGTTGCTTACACGTGCATGCATTTTACTCAGCAATAGATGAAACGTATCAATCCGCAAAAATGGCTGCATAAACTATTGTTCCATTTAACAACTAATTAAGTATTTGCTGACCATGGGTGTGAACAAACAAAGTTATTTCCAGGTGAATATTTGTTTGTGGTACGTATTGTCTTGATGCATTCACGCCATTTCATCAAGGTAGAAATGCCGTGAGCTCATTTGGTTAATTTGTTGGGTAACCTTGCAAGATGTGCGCTCTCTCTGGAAATTAGGATAGTGCTTATATAGAGTTAATCGTTTTGGGGTCTCTCATTATTATTCAGGTTAATCAAAAAACCGCACAAAGCCTCATTTTTAGAAGCGTCTGCATGACAGGGCAGGAATCCTAGACATGGTGTCGTGCATTCGATGTCATGCTCGATTCTCACCCATCATTTCAGTTGTTGTTGTACCTTAAAAACTCAAGATGTACTTTCTAATTAGGCGACCCATAAGCTTTCTCAGCACCTCTAGGAAGTAGACTAACTTAGGTTTTTACGCATGATTTGGTCAATGTCAAACTTCCGAAGGTGTGAGATCTCGAAAATCTCCACCATCCGTTCGTCATCATTCGTCCGTCAGGAGTGAACTCTTTGCTAATTACTGTTTAAAATTTTAATCAACAAAATCACGGGACCGGCGATGGAATGTCTCCAAAACATTCGTGTTCAAATATCCTGTGCCAGACTAAATTTATCCATCTTCGAAGAAGGGTAGAAGGAGCATGTGATTTTGGATGAACTGACCAAAGATATCCCGACAGTTGGAATGCGCTTAGCACTCCCAAATTATAGGGTCGATCTCGTTCACATGCAGTCAGTCAACACGCCACTCGTAACTCAGGGGAAACACTAAAAGTTGTGGGGCACTTTACGCATCTTGGATGTTGTTTTAATTGCAGATTTGGTAGCACAGGGGGGACAATGCACGTAGCCGCAAAGCTCAGTTCGGTTGCTTTATAATTTGGAGCCAGCATGGTACCACTGTGGTGTATCCGTCAATCTCAAGCAATGTGTACCCTTTGCTACACTAAGCCTATTTTGTTGTATGGCTGTAAGATTTGGCGTGTTTGACCAACGAAATTAGGACGTCTTCTTGTGCCCGACAACCAAAGATCTTATGGTTTGGTATCGGCCTATTCGCAACAAACTAAATGGAAAGTGTTTTTGGTTGTTCAACGGGCACCTCCACTTAAGAAGTATCCAGCACCGGAAGCTGCGTTGGTTTGGACATGGGTAGCGTAGCCACCGTTTGCCAAAGTGAGTATTGTTTTCCATGCTCAATGTGGGGTTGAATAGCACGCGCCCGTGCATTCCATACATGCACTAAAATCAACAATCCAGACAAAACCGTTAACAGCCTCATTAGGCCATGCGGCCATGGTCATGGTCATGCGGCAATAAGATAACCGTTTCCTTGCATTAGATGTCGCAAACCACTGGATGCATAATTATCTTTGATCAGTTGGCCACTTTGCATGAAACTGGTAGTTCGTGGCTATTGATCCATCGGATACACAGATGAGTATAACCCCAATGATACTTGTGGACTTCATGTACGCCATTCCTAAGGAAGCTATCAACGTTTTCCTCCGCAAATTTTAATCGCGCCTTTGTCAAATAAACTTAGGATTTCCGAATTCAGTCATCACAAAAAATTCACAAAATCCGTGACTTCTTTTGAACCAGAAATTCCACTTGGTGGGGGCTAACTCACAGAGCAAGGAAAAGGTAGAGATGGATAACGGGGCGCCCGCAAAAGAAGTAAACAACCAGAGTACACGCGACTGGAATTATTACCGCACATTTCACAGTCTTGTGCGAAATCTAAAGCCACAGAGTGCGAAATATTCCTTCGTAAAAGGAGGCTATGCAGTTGATCTTATTTGATTAGACAGATACCCAGCTAGTTACAGATTGCTTTTGAAATTCGGATTTTACTCGAATCCGATGCTATAATGTCTTGTTTTAACTTCGCAAGCCTCCTCACATAGCCATTGATGGCATAGTCTGCACATGATCCAGTAAAATGCTGTTGTAGTTGTTGTAGTTGTTGGAAAAACAAATTAAAATCACCTGGGTTTCACCTGCATTAAATGCGGAATTTGGTTTTTCAGACATTAATAGGGAGGTATGTTCTAGGCGGATGCATTTGATCACTGCCATCTGAGAACCACGCTGAACATCTGAAATGGTTTCGGGTTTTGTACAGAATGCATTTGCCGTATTTGCGTTGCCGTATTTGGTTGCAGAAATCAGACACATTTCGGAGCTTTTCTAGCTTTTGAAAAGTTCCAAAAAAATCCTAAAAAATTTTAGTTTATGAACAAATTTGTTTTCAAATAACATGCGGACATGATGCGCGAGGACTCTTGCGGACCCTAATTACATGCGGGTAACCTAGGGCGTCAAGCGGGCGGAAAGTAATCTATAATTTATGGAAAAGTTACTTCCCGTTTCTTGTGGACAAAAATTTCATTATAGTTTAGGAATCCTTTGTGTCCTGTACGTATGGACAGAATATTTTTGAATTCCTTCATAGCCGAGTTTTAGATTGCAACCTTCAAAAGTTTATATATTGCCTTTCAAAAATGGGCTGGGTTGCAAAGACATAAACACCACCAAAACTGTGAACCTAATTCGGAAGGATCTTTTATTTCAAAAAACCAACACGCATTCGCAATTCAAGTGTGCTTATCTCGCGACATTCATGGAGTTTGTACAGTGAAAACAACCAAAATTAATACCGCCTTCGGATAGCATGAAGGTAAAAATTTACAATACAATACTAATACAAATAACAGTACCAATGCCATAATTATATTAGAATACTAATACAAATATAATAGATGTACACTTCACCTCATCCCGCGGAACCATCGATTTCATGACATGATTTTGCCAGAACCAGCGCTTTTGTGTATTATGCGCTATCAGAAATACCCATTCTAAAATAGGAGTAAACCAGCCAAAATGTAGTGTTCTTTTAGCCTGTTGAAGATGCCTAGTTGAAATGCAACCCGATTGATTTGGCTCCACACAGAAGATTATAACATATATATATATATATATATATACATATCGGGATAATTGTAGCAAATTCATCCGGGGTCGCCAAGAGCGGCATCACTTTTAGAAAATAGCGGCATGTCATTTAATAAACATCTGATAAGCGGAACGTATCATCGCACCTATGTTGCTGATAGAAGCTCCAGCAAAACAGAAATATATATTTTCAAAACGTCCGTGTAAAAACGTTATTGTGTAGAAAATCTATCTGGCAACGATTTGTGGGAACAAGTTATGATCACTTTAACCATTTTGAAGGACACTTCACCATTATATACTTTAGGGTAAATAATATTATTCAAAAGTGTTATGAGCTATTGCCTTGGCTGGGTATCCGAAGTATTGTGAGTTACCGGATGTTATTGGTTATGCCAGTTTTGGTGTTGAAATGCTCTGTGTGTTGTATCACAAGTGAATCCAGCATGAGGATTTAGGATGGGATTACGTTCATCTGGTTATGTCATCCACACGGTCTTTCACCGGCTCCATGGCACATGCGTAAATCATGAACCGCGCATGATTCCCCGTTTCTTTGTAGCACTTCATTGGTGGGTAGCTGCTTCGTTTATTTACAATTGTTTTGCTCATCAGAAAAATGAATGGCGAGTACATAGATATTCCTATTTAGTCCAACTATCCGATTCCAATTGTGATTAACTGAGAATATTTTATCCACGAAAATATAAACCTTTACCATTTGATTATAATATTCACTTAAAATTTGCTCTCCAAATTAAAGCTTTTCAAACACGTTGCCTAAACATGCATGCAAATAATATACTTACCAAATTGCATGGATGAAACGTATCAAGATACTAGAAGCGGCTGTACAAAAGTGTGTTCTATTCAGAAATTATTTCAATATTTGCTGACCAGGATCGCCAGCCAATCAAGTTATTTCCAACTGTATAATTGCCTGTTGTTCAAAGTCGCCGGATACATTCACGCCACATCATCGAAATTGAGATGCCTTAAGCTTGCTTGCTTCATTTCGTTGGGCCGCCTTGCGAGAGGCGCGCTCACTCTGGAATTTAGGGAGATGCTTATACAGAGTTAATCGTTCTTAGGGTATCGCAGAATTATTCATGTTAACACAAGAAGTGTATATGAATACAAAGCCGGGGTTTCCCGTGACTCATCTCATTTTTGGAAGTGTCTACTATAGACGAGTACAAATCTCCAAAACGGGTTAGGGATTGTTAGACACGATGTCTGGATTCGTTGTCGTGCTCGATTCTCACCGACCAGTTCACTTACCGTTGAGTTTTGAAAATTCAAGATGAAATTTCTGATTATGCGGGCTCTATTTATGTGTTCTGGGCACCCTAAACAAGCAGAACAGTTTAGTTTTTTTCACGCGACTTCCTGTCGTGTGGGCGTGTGTAGCGAGATCTCGAAAATCTTCCGTGCACAAGCAGGTTTCCATCAGAGATGTACTCCGTGCACATTACTGTTGAACTACTTAATCGATTAAATCATGCTACGAGCTATAAAAGGTCTTCGAAAACCTCGGTGTTAAATTTTGTGACAAAACCTTGCCGGTCTAGAATACATTGTTGCCATTTCCGAAAAACAGCGGAAGGCCTATGTGTTTTCGAATGAACTGGCTAAGGATATTCCGACATTTGGTCTGCGAGAGAACCTTTTCAATCTGGAATATACAGAGTGCATTGATGCCTTCTTGTAAGAAGAGAACACGCGTGTGTTTCCAAATGAATGGACAAAATATATCCCGACATTTGATATGCGCTTGGCACTCAAACTGCAAGGCCACTCTCATTGACCTGCAGTCACGCCACTCTCTGCCCAGGGGAGATACTAGAAGGTGTGGAGCGCTTACTTATATTAGACATTGTTTCAGTTCCTAATGTGGTGTGACATTAAGAAAATGCATTCATCTGCAAAGCTCGGGGCTTTTTGCTAATGTGAGGCTATTATGGAACCACTGTGATGTAGCTGTAAGTCTCAAATGACGTGCGACTCATGCTGCAGCAAGATCGTTTTTTGTATCCCTGTGAGACTAACCGTGTTCGAGCAGCGGAACAGAGACGTCCTCTGAAGGTCGAAAATCACTGTCTCCGAATCATACAACGTGTTATTAGGAGAAGAGTTTTTAGTTGTGCAACGGGTACTTCCATTAAACTAGTATCCAGCACAGGAAGCTGCGTTGGTCGTGACATGTGTTGCGTAACCACCGTTTGCCTGGAGATTGCTGTATTAAGTGACCAATGCAGCGGGTGTATAGCAAGTGCCCGTGCATTTCCAATATGCACTAAAATCAGAAGTGGAGGATCAGTATGGTCATTTAGCGTTCATAATGCGACAATTTTGCGTCCGTTTTCTTGCAGGGGATGCCGCGAATGACTGGATGCACAATTGGCTATGTTCAGTTGGCCATCCTGCATGAAACGGGTAGTTCGTGGCCGTTGGTCCATTGGATACACAGATGAGTACAATGCCAATTAAACTCATTGATCTTAAGGAAATTTCCAATATTTTTTCTGAAAAACGGTAATCGTACCTTTGTCAAATAAACCTAGGATTCCTGAATTCATTCATCGCAAAATCTGTGAGTTCCTCCAAAATAGAACGTACAGTTACTAAGGGCTAATCCACAAGGCCAGGAAACAAGTATAGATAAGAGGGTGGCCGCAGAAGAAGTGAACACGTGCACGTTGTGCACTTTTGTTGCAAAATCTAAAGCCAAAATCTGAAAATTAACAATGACATAATGAATAATAAAAGTTTGGTTATACAGTCTAATTTACCTTTGAAGCAGAAAGTTTCAAGTATTAATAAAAACAGCTCTCAATTAATGTGCAGAAAAATATCAGCTCAATTGTCAACGCGATCGGTATATTTGAAACCCCTACTTACAAGTTCCTGGAGCGCAGGCGAATTTTTTTTATTCAGTGATCAAATAGTCCCCGCGTAAAAATGCCTTTTGTTACCGCTGTCATCCCTCTTCATGCTAAACAATAAAACCACAAAGAAAAATGATTTCAAACCGTGGATGTCTCTGCCAGACCTGACGCCAAGCTGCTAGTTGTTCACAGATACCCAGCCGTTCACAGAGTGCTAACAAAATTCGGATTTTGTTCGAAATGGATGCTATAATGTCTCGATTTAACTACCCAAGGGCCCTTCACGTAGCCATTGGTGGCATACTACGAAGACGGATTTGCAAATATAATTCGCAAGATTAATCTGAAGAATACTGTGAAACTGGTTTTGCTTTACGACAAACTTAGCATTAGAAAAAATGGATAAATCAGGGTTGTAGTAAGCTTCAACACAAAACGGAATTTCCGAAGTCCAGACAGGTTTTGTTGGACTGAAGAAAATTTCACTTATCCTGCAACATGTACAAATTCGTGAATCTCCTTGTGAATATGTTGCGTTTGCATGCATTTGATGTAAAATTTCGCACCATATCTAACAAATGCTGAAGTATTTCCGTGTATCATTCACGAAAAGGGAAAGTAGGTTGATATTTCAACCTTCCGACAACACCAGTGAAAACGAAGTGTGTCAAATTGAACATGAAATAAAAGAATAGTTGTGGCACTCTCGTTCATTAGGTTAGCGAGTACTAGTGTAACGGTGACAACACTGATGGGGAAGGCACGTGAGTAGCACGTTTTTTCGTAAATACGCTTTGCCTTCCTTGAAAAGTAAGATCTACCACGAAATTAATGCAGACCCTTTGTAGCATTTGCTTGGATATGAGCAAAAGCCAATCAGTATCCTGAAAAATTTAGCAAGACCCGTTCGAAGAGAACATGGATATTTAGTTTTTTAAACAAGATGCATGTGGGAGTGTTGCTTCCCTCTCCAATAGTCTGTATTTGTTCAGTTGGCATTTTCTAACAAATAACTCAGGGAAGGCCTTTATCCTTCCATTTTGTGCCGTTACCAGGATAAGAATGAAGATCTCTTTGCCATAACCCTCTGAGTGTACGGATGTCCAGTGGACTTTGAGGAGGTTGCGGAGGCTGTTGACCGGGGTAATTTGGCGGCGCTGAAGACCATTCTCAGAGGCCGAGCGAAGGCAGCCCTGGATGCGACCAGAAGAGGACCTCGGAAGATGAACTAGGCTGGCGCGATTGATGCCCTTGTAGCGGATTTCGAAGTGCCAACCGATCGCCAGGAGGCTATGAGGCGGTTTAAGGCTGCCAGGATACCACCTGGATCTGACCCGACCGTGTTTTCCGCCGGCCTGCAGCAGTCGTTTAATCTGCGCTTTCCCGTGACTAGACCAAGTGTCGCGCCACCATTTGCTGTCGGAGCAGTTCATCGGAGGAGTGCAGCCCGTGCTTTGTGCACAGTTGCGGTTGACGAGAGAGACTGGCCTGTTAGTGGAAGGGAATCGGCTGAGGCCGCACTGGTAACATTCCAGTCACAAGAGAACAAAGATGATCCAACAGTGGAAGATCTGAAAACCAGAGTAAACTTACTCGTGGAACAACTTGCAACTATGAAAACGGAATCGCGGAGGTGCGCTCAAACGAACCGATGCTACAAGCGTAGCAGGCTTGGCCATTGGAATACTCAGTGCCTTCGTACGCGAACACCTGTGCGTAATTACTTCTCCATTCAAGGGTGGGTTACAATTAGCGTAGTGATACAGGCTAGCATACAGGCCGTTAGCGAGATAGATGGAAAAAGGAAATTATGTTTTAATGATGCAGAAGCAGACATGTTGCTTAGACGGAGAAGGAACCAAGCTCAATGCAGACCACGCACATCAGCCGTGAAAGCAATAGCTGGATATCGACCAAAGTTTGACGGATTTTGAACGCATTCAAAATGCCTAGGCGGTAAGTCCGTGAAGCACGCGTCCTTGATCAGCCCAGACATAGAACAGACAATATTGGGGGCAAATTTTCTCGAGGGCACAGATTCCGTGATTAACCTAAATCAGGGAAAGCTTGTGACAGGGTATAGCGCAATCAAGCTTGGAGTTTATTCAAGCGCCGCCGTGAGTGAGGTGCATGTCCGAATGCTTCCGTCTTGTAATGTACCATCAATACGGTTTGTGGTCGAGGAATATCCCGAACTTTCCACGGGCGCTGAGGATCCGCTTGGTTTCTGTCCGTGTATTGAACACGAAATTCCTCCGGCGTCAGAACGCTCTGGACCTTATGGCCCCCGTCCGTTGCCGCTCCATCCATAAACAGAATGGCATATTCGAAAAGGCCATTAGTGCACTCAACTCCCCAGTTGTGCTTGTAAAAATGGCGAATGGAAAATACAGGTTTTGCGTGGATATCCGTCACTTGAATCAACTGTTCGTAAAGTAACTTGTAGCTATGCCTTTGATTTGATTCTATCCAGCATTCCAGATATTTCACTGCGTTTGACTTGGGATCCGAATGCTGGCAACTCCCTATCAAGGTGAAGGACCGGGAAAAAAACGGCGTTCACGGTTGGGAACACAATATCAATTTCGAAGAATGCCGTTTTGTTTGTCTGGGGCGCCATTCACATTCCGGCGCTTGGTGCTTCGATTAACGAATGGACTGCCGAAGTTTGCCGAGTACGGAGAGGATATCATTTTGTACAGCGATTCGGAACGAGAACATGCAGTTCACTTGAAGGCTGTATTGAAGCGGATTCGGGGGGCTGGTCTGAGGATGAATGAAGCCAAGACACAGCTCACCCGGTGTTTGGTGACACAGCTGGGGCATAAAGTGTGTCATGGAGAAGTTAGCCCACTACCAAAAGATTTAGCGAAATCGAGGATTGTGCTGTTTCCAATTCAAAGCGGTCCCTACGGCAGATTCTTGGAAAAGCAGCATACTAAATCCTGTTTGTTTCAACACGGTCGGTGCGTTACTGTACGAATCACTCGGGCAAATCGGAAATTTGAATGGATCGGAAAAGAAAATGAGGCTTTCAAGTGTGTCAAAGAACGGATGTTGTATCAGCAACTGACCATCAAACTGCCCAGGGTTGGAGAGATATTCACTGTTACAGTGGACCCTAGTGAGCTCGATATCGGCGCAGTCCTAAAGCAGATGAATGGAGTTATCAAATATGCCTGCCGTGTCCTGACTGACCCAGAATTTAAGTACTCAACCATTCGTGAGCAATGTTTGGCGGTCAACTGTACCCCGTATAAGCAGAGGTCATATCTGCTTGAACACAATTTTATGTCCAAACCGATCGCAACCCCCCGTGCTGGATCAGGACCATCAGGTATCCTGGCGGAAAGCTCGTGTGCTGGGCACTCCGTTTGCACTCCGCTTTCTCAAACCAGCAATGCCATGGAAGGAGAACCACTTGGCTGATAGACTGTCAAGACGAGAGGCTGAAGATTAGGCCAATGAACTGGTCGTTGAACTGGATCCCGGAAGGTTGGTGCCACTCCGATGGCAGGACACTGTGTTACGGAAGATTGCCGCCGCCTTGTTGGATGGCAGGTGCATTGAGAACGGAGAGGAAGAAAAGGAACTAGAAAAGTTCCAGAGTCCCTTTGATTGCCTGATGCTGAATGAAGCTGTCGTTTTCCCCGGAACGCCACTGGTTCGGATGTTGTGCTGCCCGTGATACCTGGCGTCTTGTGACGGAAGCTTATCTTCGGATGCCATGAGATGTCACATACATGGTGCACCAAGACGTACGACCTACTTCGGCAGAGAGCCTAAAGGCCCGGGATGAGAAGTGGACACCACAGGATAATGTGGTGTCCTGTCAGCGGTACCAGGTAATAAAAGGGAGCAAGTCATCCCACGAATCGTATTCCCGTCTCAGAAGTTCGTAAGTTTTGGTCCGTTCACGTCATGGGTAGGTTTCCGTTGACAACCAGTGGAAATTAGTACATCGTAATAATGACAGAACACCTGTCGTGGTTTATCAGGGCGATAGCCGTACCTAATCAACGGGCGACGACGATCAGTGGAGTGGTAATGCACCAAATCGTGGCCAAACATAGGGTGCCAAAAATGATCCTGCCTGATTAGGGGCCTTGCCTCAAAAGCAAAGAGATTAGGGATTACTTGCAAAAGCTGGGTATCAGGCGGCTAAGGACAGCACCATGCCACCCGTTAACAAATGGCCCAACCAAACTTAATAACCGAGCGATCACGGAGTGTCTGGCGGCCAAAGAGATGACTGGGAAATGAACTTACCAATGGTGTGACTAGCCAATCGCGTTTCCACACAGCCAACCACAAGCATATCCTCGTTTATGTTGATGAACGGTCAACTTTAGCGCCTTTCAGTTGATCGGTAAATTGGGTTGTGGCCGGAAATACGCTTGTCTCCGTGGGAGCTGGAGTAATAACGTATGAGAGTTCGAGAAAACTTGACTGTCATTCAGGAATGGACTAAGCAGAGAACGGCAAGTGGAAGGACACAAATGTTCCTCAAAAGCGCAAAAGTCAAGTGGAAGGATCGTCGAAATTCTGGGAGGAGTGGACTCGGGTAGCGAAAGCTAGGAAGTCGATGGCAAGGAACGTTTCTCGTTGCCGACCACCAAGGGACGTTTATACCATTCCAGTTGGCCAAGGATTTAGAAAAGTAAATAGGAGGCAGCTTGAAGTTTACGCTTCTTGCAGGTAGCTGAAACTGATTTGCGAGGTGAACGTTTCATAAGGCTTCCGTGAGTGGACGATACAAGCAACACGCCACCTGGTAATATGCATCACACTCGGCTCTATGCGGCTGGACTGGAGTAAACGGCTAAATTTGCTACAAAAAAGCTAATTTATTCTGACTGTGATCTAACGCGCTCATCAGTCTGGGATGTTCTCGAATAAAGTCGGATTTAGAGGCACTCACGTAGAAAGCTTATGCAGTCATGTGCGCACATATTGGCCGCTAAGCATCGGTCATGCACGCTGGCGAGAGCTGAACAGTTTCTCTTCCACAGTGACCCCTCGAGTTAGCAGGCCAAAAGGCTCAGTGAATTATGCAGCCTTGCACGCCACAGACAAGGAACCGGACTGACTGCAGAACACTTTTGTTCCTCAACTGACGAACTAATTTGCAGGAGCCGCATCAATCGCATTCGTGAGACAGTCTGACGGAGACAACAGGATTGCGTGAGTTTCTATATCGATCGCAGAGCTGCGCCAAATTTTCATCAGTAACTTCTGCCTTCCAGATATTTTGTGCGCAAAACCTAATGTGCACCAGTGGTTTGCAAAAACTGTCTTGGCTCAGGCTTAACTCTATGTTGAATTCTAGGGATAATATCAAGTAATGCTTTCTACCGACGCATAGTATTTATGTTCTAGTATACCTGACATCCCCAGGCAGCTCAAAATAGAGCTTTAAGCCATGACACTTGTTTCATCTGGATGCTATCAATGTTCGCCCTCATGAGTACACACGAAGACGGGTTACTCGTCCTCTCACTCTTCTCCACTGTTCATCAGAGACGAACATTCAGGATGTAAGCCAAGTGACTAAGCTGCACAGAGTATTACTTATTAGTTGCCTCCGGCTGTGATTCCAAGACGGACCACGGAGCGATGCGACAGGTCGTGGAGTTTTCATATAGTCCCATGTCACCGGAAGGAAGGGCTCTTGCCTAACTGGATACTGGCTGATAGTTGTTCTGGTTCATCTTCACAAGCTGGAGAACAATAGCTGTTTCTAAATGCGCTACAACCGACTGTAGCTTGACAGCATCTAAGATTACTCTTGATCCCATGTAACATCACCCCGTTAGCCAGGCTATCATCTTGGTTGCCAGAAAAATTAGTGCGCGTAGGTGGTCAGGCTAAGCGGATCTGTGACTCCATTAGACGGACGACGGGATATGAATGCATGTGAGAACGCCGGTTAACGTCAGATCTAGGTTTGCGCTCATAGAAAGTTGCCATGCTAACTTCCGAGCCTAAGGTCTTTGGCCACAACGGTGCAACAACAACAAACTCGACCTGATCACATTGCCGGTAAGTAACCAAGATACCAATAAATAACCTTCTGCCACTCGTTCCAAGGCGTACGTGTGGATTAGGATCTAACGCTGTTTCAGAATCGCTTCTTCCTTCGTTCTTCAGGAACACCTTAAGGGCGAAAGTATGGCTTAGCAGCTGAGGTACTAATATATCCGAATGTTAGGCGAATTACCCAGAGATGTCTCCTAGATGCTCTTCCAACCGCTCCAAAATCAGATGTTACTTCATAGTGGGACTAGATCAACAACACCTTGCGCTGGGATTTCAGCCCTTGCCTTTGCGCTGCCACATCTACTCAAGCAATTGATATGAAACCAAACAGTGGCACCGCGCAAGTCTCAGATGAATATTTTCCCCTGTCTCGAACGTAGCTTGATGGGACAGATTATCAGACATCAGTTGAAAGTGAGTGTTCACGTAGAATGTTACGTCTAATGATCGCGGAAATCAAGGAAATGGAACAGGCCCACAGCAATATTATGGCTTGATTCTGAGATGCCCAAAATAGTTTACGGCTTTGAACACTGGATGTTTAAAACGCAGCTCACCAGCTGAAAAGTTGCCAGCTAGGCGTCGTCAAGATGATATTTTCCTGCCTCGTGCCTTCTTCATTTTAATTGCGGCTACGGACTTGGTCGGTGCTCTTTGAATGTTTGGCGTTTAATTCAGTTAGCCAGTGTATTCATCGATGCCATGGGGGTTGGTAAACATACTATTATATTGCATTATCAGAATTACGCGCGTGCGAGGCATATGAAGATTTCATCGAGGGCGTCGGTGTAGAAAAGCGTTTTCTGTATCGTGAGAGCTTCCTCGTTATATCCGTGTTTAATTTCGTTATCGATGAGACAGTGAATGGAAAGATAGAGTGTTTACATGCACTGGTCTTCAAACAACTATTGACGAAGGATTCACCGATATGGAATACGAACACCGGTTTTGAGGAGAACGGAACAGGTGATTTTCGAGCTCCTCCGTTCTCTTGCATTCATCTACAGTGATTCCTCTGACCACTATGTATTAGTACTTTGTAGCTTGACATTGTAACTTATCATTACTCAAATTGTACCACTTTCTATCTTTCACTTAATCTCAGCTTATTCCTCTTCTCTTCATACCGAATATGTTTTGTTTAAATGAAAGCAAAGAAATATGGAGGCATATACACAATACAAATTCTGTCCTTCGTGAAAGGCGTGTTCCCTTCTTGGTGTGTCGAGTTACGCTGTCAGTAAATTGACGAGCAGTGATCTACCTTTCAAACTACGACGGGATAGAAAGTATCTAGGGATATATTGAGGAAGATTCCAGGAAGGAGATCGATTTGGATTTATTGTGGTGGTAATAACCAACTGTACGAACGAACTGTGAGTTGTACCATCTCGCCTATTTTTACTCACTTGATTTAACTACTTTGAACTGGTATTTGCCAGCGTTATCCACTACACATCTGGCATATTCGTGGATTTGTGGTCACGTAACAGATGATCTAAGAGCCAAAGAGATGCATTTTAATCTGTAGAACTTTTCACTTATTTTGGACGCTGTTTGTATACGGAATGTGGTGCGATATTTAAAATCTTTCACAATCGATAAGGACAAATGAGTCCATCATTTTAGCATGTTTTTATATTCAATCACCCGCTCATGGATGTTCCAGCTTTGTTGGCGTTTTTCGCCTGAATTGTCAGAGAGTTCAGGTGACTGTTTGTACCACATTCTTAATGAAAGGTAATTCTTATCCTTATGAACTTATTTATGCGTTGGACTCTTTTTCTGAATTCTTAAGCTTTCAAACCATATTCCCCATTTCTTAGCCTACCTAGGACGATATTCTACAAGAACCGACTTTGGTCAGATTAGTGGTGGACTGTGTATCCAACACTGAAATTTTGGCCATGTCTTTGTTGCTACAGGTTTCGGCATGAGGTATCTTTGTGCACTTCAGTTCACTGAATTGAATGCTGTGCACCTGGCCGACTCAGATCAAATCTCAGTTCAAGTAGCTAATACAGCAATTAAGTTATTTTATGGCTAGCGTATTTTTCATTAGCTAAGTCGCGGCGAGCAGCCGGCATGAGTGCAGAGAGAAGGTAGACCACCATAAGCCCTATGTTTGGGCCTCCACAGGTAGACACACAGACAAAATCCTAGGTATGTTTATTCCCAACCAATGTACCATGACACTCGTGAGCTTATCGTATCTCAGGTTGCGTTGCATGTTTATAACCAGGAGATATTTTGAAAGCTGGCTTTCCTACACCTTTCGTACGTGTTTGGAATCGCAATATTTTGTCGGCTTATTTATGATTGAGAAGGGATTCTTAAGTTTTAGGATGATATTTGTCTTGGGGAACCATGGTTGCGCCCTAACCACACGTATGCTTTGAGCTGTGTGGATAATATATCCTAAGGTAGCTGACTGGTTTTAGACTATAAGCTTCTATACTCAGAATCTACCAGCCAACGTGCGGCATTGCAAATAGGGAACATGCAGAAAACAGCCTTTGTGGTTATCTGTGCCACTTGCTGACCCACTGATCTGTCACAAACTTCTGACCTGTATCCGAAAGATTGATTCTCAAATTTGTACTGTGGATCTACGTGCATCAGTCCTCAGAATTCATGGAAAGATCACAAAAGGACCCCTTCAATGAAGTGCATCTTCTGCCGCCTCTAATCACTTTAATTTTGGGCGCTTGGTAGAAGAATGAAGTCATTTAATGCGGGAGGACCGGTGGCAGCACAAATCAGATGTTCTCCTCAGTGGCCCAGTTTTTCGCCTGATTTCGGCCGTAATTATTGGTAGCAGAATTTCCCTTTAGCAACAGCAGCGCACACGCTCACTCCCAACGGTTACCGGCACACAGAGCTGCCATCGGAGTACGTCCTATTAATTTTCTATTCCAGTTTTATCATCATCAATAATTTAAATCGCCGGGTGAATGAACTGTCGGGTATCACGTTTAAAGTTACATCCAGCCTTACTCCCGCGGCACGATCCTACGCGGTTCGATGCCAAAGCTACGCTTTAAGAAGATGAACTTGGTGACAATTTTGTGGTTATATCACACATCAAGCTGCGTGCGTTGAAAGCCCGACAGATCCTTCTGAAGCTTTTCTGTACGGAAGTAGGTGGTTTGTCACGCGCGTATAGGAAATGAGTGTTTAGCAGCGTAGGCGTTGTAAGTATCCTGGAGTTTCACGTGTTCCTGGCTTTCTGGCACTGTCTCACACTTATGAAGTTGTAGAATAAGGTAGTGGAAGAAATCCTTGCCGAAGGCCGCATTTTTCAGGGAGGCGTTTAGAGACCCGATAATCGCCGACGTATGCGGATATACGCACTGGTCATGCTGACCATGTTTTGGTAGCTAACTGCTGCCATACCATACTTATCCATGATTATTTGTAAATCCTTTTACTCGGCGAGGCTCAAAAGACATTTCGCCTTACATATTTATTATGTCTTAAATTTTAGTCATTAGAAGAATCACGGACTTTAGCCACAATGAAGATTTAATGGCACAACGGCCAAATATCCGATGATAAAATGATGCACATTGGCTGCGCCACGACAATTCTGCATCCGCTATTTCAAGCAGACAATAAAATCAAGCTCCCATAGTGACCAGCACCTAGTGGTAACGAAGGAAGTTGACCAATTCACGTAGAAACTTTTCCTGATACACTGTTAACAATCTCAATTGCAAATTCGTTATTTTAGGATAACTGAATTATTTTGTAACGTGGGAAAAGTTTGATTTGTAATACTTAGTGTTGCTGGTAGCACACCCTCCATGTTTAGGAGCGCCGATGAAGATACCTGCGTGCATACAAGCTTTCTCTACCCGTCAGTATTTTGTAAAAGTATTTATGCAAGCAAGTGCAAGACACATCGGTAGCCTGTCCTATTATAGTCATCGTAAATATAAGCCTGTTATAATAAACGTATCGATGTCGGCATACTCATAAATGCTTTCCTATTTTTTAAATCAGATAAGCCATTCGGAGGAAATTAAGAGCGCCCATAAGGGACCCTACACTTTAGACGCACTGTATATTACTCGATAACGAATATTGTGACGATTTGGTCGGCCGCTAGTGAAGTCGAATTTATTCGTATCCAGACTATATTTCTTACAACCTAAATATATTTAGCGCCCTCAGGTGAAGGAGTACATGAAATCGTAGCCTATGTCTCATATGAATTAATAAATTCCCGAAGAACGAGTTCTAGCATGAAACAAGAAATATTTCGCTGATTATTTTAACTCGATTTACGGGAAAATAAAATCCGACACGAAAGCAAACCGTAGGACATTTTTATCTGAAAAAATTGCTTGGAAATGTCTGAAAATGTTCAGACAAACGAGAGTTCAATTCGGATAAACATTCAGATTAGCCTATATATTGCATCATCAAATAAAATTGTGTATAAAAGTATTTGCATATTTTTTTAACTAAGACTTGGGCAACTGGCGCACTGATGCGATTGGGTCCCAAATAAATAGCAACGAGTGCAAAGGGATATCCTCGTTTTGTACCGACGGTGTTAATTAAAATGCGTTGAACATTATGCAGCTCAAATACTTTGTGGTTGAACGATTGGCTATAACGTTTCGTTCCCACAGTAAAAAAGTCAGATAACTCCCACTTGCCTCGTTTCATAGAGGATATTCGAATATTCCCTGGACTATAACCGCGCGCGCAATATTTCATAGGATGAGAAAATTTAAATTTCTCTTCAAGGGTTTGAACTATTCTGCCCATATATGAATTCAGCTCATCATCTCAAACGCGATGATGTCATTAGTATGATGAATTTGTTTTTGTATATGCAGTGGCAATTGTTATATTTCTGTAAGTGCAAACTTCAGTTACGAGAGAGAAGGCGAATTGCCATCAAATTATCGCTTGTAATTAGAAAAAGGAATGTAAAACACTATTTGGCAATAGCAATATTGATTTATATGTAGTCAAGATGATATTGGCAATGCTGATGCAATATCAATGAACTGATGAACAAAACAGGAAGTGGCAACAGTAGCTACACCCCAGATCTCTCTTTACATTATCAACCTATTCAGTTTAGACATAAACTCGAGTATTTGTAAGTGCATTTGAAATTTATGTGTCAGCGCATTTAATATGCAACATGAAGTGTTCATACAAATGCCCCTGGTTTCGCTCAACTTTGAATGTGGATAACCAAGAAGACTTCACTGAATGAAGGCAAATTTTAGAGATGCGCGATTTGCGTCCACTACGAAGTTACCATTGAATCATCCACAAGTGCAGAAGCACAAAAAAAAACAGAAAAAGCACTAGATTTGCATGGAACTGTTAATCGTTGGCTGCGGTTTTAGATTGGGTGAGCAATCTACATGCAGTCATGACATCTGGCCAGGTTAATTTTTTGCACGTTGAAGACGCTTGTTTGTCGCGCGTTTTTTTGTGGATATACCCGAAAGCTTGGAATGAAACGTTTAAGTTTGTATAGGTCTGTTTTGTTTGACAGTTGTGAAAATGTGAATTCCTTAAGCCAGTATTAGAGGCATTTGTCTTGGTAAAACGAATCAATCAGTCAAGCAGATTTGATAAGAGCGTCTGGAAAACGGTATTGATGCTAAAAGAAGACACCTAAGTAACGTCACAGTGACCCAGTGAAGACGACGTTTAAGGAATCGCGTAGAAAAAAGTTTGTGATTTAGGACTGGCTAATTCGAAACTAGCAAGATGGCCAAACAACAAATGCGAATTATGGAGCGGAGGCCAGAAACTACAATGGATGGTGGCAGTGAGATTCGGGGAAACTATTAGAAAAAAATTTCCATTTTCCGAAACCCCTTTGGCGCCGGCGACTTTCGATAGATTTATAATAGTTTACAGAGTGATTTTCCTGTGTACCTGGATTGTGCTTGTGAATAATAGATTTCAAGTACTCTTCTTTTGGGGAGTGAAATTGCGTCTAACCCCGAACAGCAAATCTCTGCATTCCATACCGGTACATCTAATTCAGCGGAAACTGCAGTGTGTGGTCTGGGGGTACACTTAAGCTACACATCTAAGAAAACGTGTTCAAAAGCAATGCAATCCGTTGTCTGCTCACCCCATGCGTCCAAGGTACCTGGTAACGTCGCGAAAGAAAAATCTGCCTCAATTTTATCAGTCCTCTTTCTAGAGGCAGCGGGCAGGAATACGAACCGCTCAGATAGATGAAACTTTGTTTTCAGGATCTGAACAGCTTGAAATTTTGCGCGGATTTCAGACACTGCACTTCCCACCAGAATTTCACTAGCCCGCTTACCTTCTCGAGCCACAAAGAAAATAGATTATTCTTGGGTGCGATTTGCTCCAGTAACGCTTGGATTAAATAATAATAATGATAAATAATAATAATGATAATTGATTCGGAACGAAATGACGAATATTTCTAACTATATTACAAGACATTCCGCCCTACTGCCTTCTCAGGAAAATGGTTCATCTTGAGAATGCTGAAGTTGATGATTTGCTAACTAAATGCGTAACCTCATTAAGACCACCTCTTCTCCAAAATTTTAAAGCGATTAAATGGCAAAATGTCTTGTGCTATACTGTTGTAATGCGTGACATTACACAAACTGAATGTGATTTAGTTGTGCGGCCGCATTATTCATCGTTACATCGTCATGCTAGATTGGTTTACCCAATCCATGTGTTATATACCGTTGCACGTTTCAAAACTCCCGCTAACGAAAACCTTTATACCTATGCGTTTTATTGAACAAGAATGAAGTGCAATCTGCATCAAGTGAAAATTTCCAGCTTTTGAAAAATAAAACCATCGTGTATTAACTCATGTGAGGATTTCTTCTCTTGCGGATTTGTAGTTCAACACAATCCCCATGAGAACGGGATATCTCGCTATAATTGTTTTCAGCTCGTTTAATTCCCAACCAAAAGTCGCACATTGGTGGCCTCCATACAACGTTGTGCACGATCTGGATGATGCCATTTGCGGCGAACACTGCAACACATTTAGCGGCATCCTTATGAACTCGAAGGTCTGCAGCATCGCTTCATATATCATGTCCTATGCATCACGAATATCCTTACATTAACAACAGTACTACCCGGATAGTTAGGCCAAAATATTTTCCGAAAAAATGGAAGATTCAGAAAGCTCCTGAATTTGAGCACAAAAATGAAATTCAACCATAATGAGATATAATAATAATAATGAGCTATATTTCATATTGGACAGAGGCATTATTTTCACATGCGTTTCCGCTATTTGTAACACACATACTTGACCGATACCAAGTCCTAAGGAACTAAGTGTATTCTTGGGTGCGATTTGCTCCAGTAACGCTTGGATTAAATAATAATAATGATAAATAATAATAATGATAATTGATTCGGAACGAAATGACGAATATTTCTAACTATATTACAAGACATTCCGCCCTACTGCCTTCTCAGGAAAATGGTTCATCTTGAGAATGCTGAAGTTGATGATTTGCTAACTAAATGCGTAACCTCATTAAGACCACCTCTTCTCCAAAATTTTAAAGCGATTAAATGGCAAAATGTCTTGTGCTATACTGTTGTAATGCGTGACATTACACAAACTGAATGTGATTTAGTTGTGCGGCCGCATTATTCATCGTTACATCGTCATGCTAGATTGGTTTACCCAATCCATGTGTTATATACCGTTGCACGTTTCAAAACTCCCGCTAACGAAAACCTTTATACCTATGCGTTTTATTGAACAAGAATGAAGTGCAATCTGCATCAAGTGAAAATTTCCAGCTTTTGAAAAATAAAACCATCGTGTATTAACTCATGTGAGGATTTCTTCTCTTGCGGATTTGTAGTTCAACACAATCCCCATGAGAACGGGATATCTCGCTATAATTGTTTTCAGCTCGTTTAATTCCCAACCAAAAGTCGCACATTGGTGGCCTCCATACAACGTTGTGCACGATCTGGATGATGCCATTTGCGGCGAACACTGCAACACATTTAGCGGCATCCTTATGAACTCGAAGGTCTGCAGCATCGCTTCATATATCATGTCCTATGCATCACGAATATCCTTACATTAACAACAGTACTACCCGGATAGTTAGGCCAAAATATTTTCCGAAAAAATGGAAGATTCAGAAAGCTCCTGAATTTGAGCACAAAAATGAAATTCAACCATAATGAGATATAATAATAATAATGAGCTATATTTCATATTGGACAGAGGCATTATTTTCACATGCGTTTCCGCTATTTGTAACACACATACTTGACCGATACCAAGTCCTAAGGAACTAAGTGAACATGGTAAGAATTCACAAATATTGTTCAGTGATTACATTGAGACACTATTTGGGCCAAAGGCGTATGTCACAGTTGATAATAATCGTCCAGACTGAAATAAAGGAAACCATCAATGTCTATTTTTCGGCCAGTTTACAAAATATTTGGGCTGAAACAGAAAGCAAAACGTTTCTGGTGCTTGCAACGCGACCACAGGTAGATGCGATGAAGTAAATATATTGAGATATACTGCTTCCATTTTAACTGCATATCCCTGGTTAGCACAAGGAAGTGAGTTCATAGGACCTCAAATAACAATTTTACAACCAAACATTGAGATGGACGCCGCACAAGTGACATTTCAGCTTTCATATTTGCTTCCTAAAATCAGTAAGGCCCGCCTAAAATAACCTTAAAATGTCACAGTTAATCACAGTGTTCCATTCTCTAGTAGTCTTTCAAATATTTTGTTGTATATCTTATATTAGGAATTTCGGCATATGCATCAGTTTAATGGGGTTTACCCGTTCTCCAACGGCTATGACTCTCAAAATGATAATTTTGAAAGTAATTTCTGAGGGGACTTGCAAATTGTATCATGTAGGTTGGGGCAAAGTCCTTAAAAAGCACGTTAATAACTGGAAAACGGAACTCGCAGGAACTTGTACACGTTCCACAAATTCGGTTCCTGTTATTGGTCAACAAGTAAGAAGTTATCCAATAGTTAAAACGCGATTCCGATTTCCTGGAATAAGCGTCAGGAATTTTGAAAGAAATTATTGCTTCTCTCTGAAACACCACTTTATAACTGACATCAGGCTTTATGGAATGTACTGCCAGTGAACCTCACAGAATATATACGTGTTGGACCCTTTTTGCTGAAACTGGTCTCATTTCCTTACTGGAATTTATTCATAAACCAAACACAACTTTCACTACGTAAAACGTGCAACATTCCTAAAATCTAACAAATTAAGATATTTTCCTCATTGTGTAATGGTATTTTCCGAAAAACGAGAAACGACGAATTCCGCATGTTTGTTTAGCATTTTTAATTAAATGATCAACAGTCTGCCAGAACTATGTTAACATCTCACATTTTCAGCTTTTGCGGGCAGGCGTTTCATACCAAAACAGACCGCAATGGTGGTTTGCTTTGGACTGCTGATCACTGAGGTGCATGGCTGCATGCCCCGGGTACGCAAGGTAAATTGTCCTATGAGAAAGTCGACAAATGAGGTCTTTGCAAATCAGAATTTACCGATATCCAGATACATTTATGCTAGACCGAACATACATCTTAATGATTACGTAACAAGCAGGAATATTTCATCTTCATGGAAGAATATGGCATTTGACTTCATCTGATGTGGAATTTGTCACGATTTTCAACAAACCTAAGTGGAACGTCCCCAATTTACCAAGCGCCACCCAGGAAATCAGAGGATGAGTTCATATTTCAAACATTTGTGATTTATATTCAACTGCTCATATTCAATACCAATGTAGCCTTTAATGATAAAGTCATTTTGAGATGCCATCATATTTATAAACTTCGGGATTCTGGTCCTTGTTATTGCAGGAATGACATCATGTCGTAATATGTCATGCGTGGAAATATGTGGGCGCTTCATTTGCCAGGATACCGTTTCATCGAAAAACTTGATTGCTGAATTGGCAAGAAAAAAGTTTTTTAAATATTCCCAATGAGCAACAGGATATCTTTGAAAACCAGCAGACATTGTTCACACAGGGATCCTTTTTTCAGCAAACAGAACAAACTTCAATTATTCTATACCTGCAGGTGACCTTGAATCTAGAAATTAACACATAAAATGATGTAGTGTATTTAGTATTTTATTGTGAATGCTACTTCCTCTCCGTTGATGCTAGCCCTAATTTGGCATTGTGTGCCGTAAAATGTGTATAATGTTCGGTAGGACAGCCGCTTACGGAAAAGTCACAAATTTTAATTTTGAACAGCGGCCAATACTCTTTCTTATGTGACATGTAACCTCAGTATACAATTGAAGAGTAATACGGAGAAACTCCCCGGAGTTATTTGTCAGGATAGAACATGCCAGTTCCGAATTATGAATCATGGTGCGAAACCTTGAACATCCGATCAAATATGGCGCTTTGTAATTCACAACTTTCCTAGCAGCAAAAGTTGCTGATAATAGACTCGCATTTTCGGCAAAAGGTAAATTACGCTGAACAGGGGGGCAAAGTGTATGCATCAATGTAAGATAAATCAGGAGGACCTTTGTTTCACTGTTGTGTTTTTAAAACGTAATCTGTAAGCTAAACCACGCATACCAATTTTTTGAATTCTAAAATGCACACGAGGAAACTCTGTCGGAAAACAAGCACAAAGGTTTCAAGGATAGATGACGGAAGGGTGCGTAATCACTCGTTTCGCAAATTGCATGGAGCCAGATTTTCAGCAAAGCAGTTCCTCAACCGTGTAATCGACTGAAGATACGTTTGCAGAGTGGCTTTAAATAAGATTCATATTTTCAAACAGATTTTTTTCGGCAACAGCACACGGATATATTGTTCAGACAGGACGATTAAAATATATCAAATGGTAATATTCATTTTGAAAACCGAATCCGGCAATGTCCTTACTTGTTGTCGATTACATCCTTCGAAAATTCGGCAACAGGCTATGCTAAAAAATGCACATCAAGTATGTACCCTCAGCCTGCGAAATCGTACCGCTTTCGGAAAACAGGAATTTTGCACTGAAAAAGTCAAAGTATCATTTTCTTAAAGGAAACCACTCACAAGGTTGCTGTAAACTCTTGGACAGCCCACGACCGGTTTCGCCCTTCTTGGGGCCCATCCAGTAGGCGCAGTCCCCGAGTTTCCGTCAGCCTTATGTTCTATGCACGTCCAGTTGTAGAATATCATAAACGAGAGAATCAGTTGAGTCTCTTGTGAAAGCCAAATCGATTTGCAAATGAGTGTATTTGTCTGCATATCATTTCTAATACCCACTTAATACTTCATTGAAGGATTGCGAGCTTTCAGATATATGCGCATAGTGTATTTTAGTATTTATGAAATGAATCAAAAATGACTCTTGAGGCCCATTCGGCCTTTATGTAGCTGAAGTGGAATATCGAAATCAGTGCAAAGGTAATTACAAATAAACCCACCGAACTCCGACAATGTTGACACATAGGAGCAGTTGGATTTCATCACGGCATTAAGTTGTAGGGAAATTTTGCTTGCAACAGGTACACCCATGTGGAAGGATTTCGTAGATTTTTTTTGGAAAATGAAATGGTCGTCCTTACACTAATTAGAAGACTGCTTAATTCTGTAGGTACTGTGCAAGTAACAAGGCGGTTAAAAACGTCGCATGGGGCATTTTATCAGGGGTCGATTCTAGGCTGTCTAGTCAAAAGCAAAGATGCAAATCACTTAGACTCATTAGTGCGGGGTGACTAGATGATTATTCCCACCGTATTGCATCTTTTTTGATTTCATTTGAAGAAGTAGTAAATTACTTCGTTTCCTTTAAATCACGGCAATTTCGGTCTCTAAAAGTCGTGCTTTTGAGAACCATATACATTTCGCCTGTAATACACGCAATATTGGTCGACGAGAGTTATTAGTCGTGTAACATTTAAACATCTAGCCCGTCTAAAATAAAATTGTTTTTTAGAAGGCGGATGTTCCAGTATTTTGTCGCGAGTCACAATCACGTTCATTAGATTTGTATCGTTCCACAATAGTGATCAACTGCATTTAACACGGCGATTTCTCGCTTATTCTCTCTTATTTCTATCATTTATCAAACACACCCATGCACTTTCCGCGCCAGCTGCAGGACTGTTTGGCCGTCGGTTCGCTTCTTTTGTAAGTGACAAAAATTTGATGACGTTCTTTTATTAAGTAAAAAGCCGCCAACGATTGTGCGGATGCGTTTGATTACGAATTAGGTAAGAACTTGCTTGTGAGCAATGGTCTAGCAAATACCTTGCCATCATTCAAGCCCTTAGGACTGCAATAACTCATTACGCGGTCCTAACAAATGACCGCGGGAATTCGCCACCCTTTATATCAAACTATCTTGTTGTAATAAATTAGGATAGAAGGTTAAAAATTGGAATTTATTGCAATCAATTTCTTGCGTTTGTAATATATAGAGATTTGCACTTACTCTTGTCGATATTTAAGTTCTATCATTTGAGTCAAGGTCCCCCAGAAATCATGCACGTACACAAGGCATGGAGTGAATCCCAGGTAAATATTTTCGTAAGTAAGACTCTTCGGAATATATAGGCAACCTACCAGCGTAGGAATACAAGAGTTATCTTGCCGACTTCAAAACAAAACGACATATTTTTAGGCAGTCATATGTCCCGTGACACATTTTAAGCAAAAACGCAGTTTGCGATATTTTGTTATGCTAAACATTCCTTCACTTGCTCAAAGTTTCTAACTAAATGAAATTTTTATTTGGCAGTTAAGCAAATTATATATTCGAATCAAATACAAATAGTCCTGCGTTATTTATACCCCAAGGCCACGTCACCTCTTGAGGCTGTAGACGCGTGCCTCCACGGAAAGGTTTCACTCTGAGCTTGGTTAGAACGATTAACGGTAAATTCAAAATTTGAATGTTCTTAGATGCATGTCTGTCTAATTTTATTGATTGTTTGGGGTTGAATGGTAATATTTCGACCATCATTCACTTTTGTAGCACGTTTTACTTAGGCTTTTGATCAGAATATTAAACTGCTTATCGTTGCCATCGCATCGGAATATTTTAAACATTCCCTGTGTTCTATTTAATTGTAAAGTCATGGAACAATTCTGATTTTCTCTGTCAGCGTACTCTAAATACTCTTGCATATCATGCGTTGAACTTTCGCTTTTTTTGGAACACCTTTAACCCGCAATAGTCTTGCTTTTATGTCCTATGCAGAAAAGTGACATAATTTTTCGCGCTTCTGATTTTAAAATCTACCACATTATACTTTCTTTCCCAATTGGCTGGCTTATATTGAGAACCGATAGAGTATTGTGTGAAGTGCAGGGCTTGAGTTTCATCTAACACTATCTGTGCGGAAACGGTTGATCTCACACATAAGAAGGAATAATGGTCATACGATGGTATAGTATGTACACTGTACACGGCGCAGATTTCGGCTTCAAATCGGTATGATTCTGACATTTAAGTTGCTCCGTATCAGTTAGGCTATTTCGAAACAATCGCGATTATAATTCTGATGGTTTTTGGGCGAGCATATATTACATATTGCACTTTTGTTCATCTGGTTTTAGAAAGGCATTTCCAGATATTTAATTAAAATAAAAATATATGCCTTCCTAACAAGCCAGAATAAGTTTTCAAGTTTTCGTGTTCAGCTCTTAAATTGTAAAAAATGCAGATAAAGATGGGGTATAATGGATGCTGGTCTGAACCCTGAAGGCAGTTTTCACATGTATCGCCTTGCAACATCAAATGTATCCAATCGAGTGTACCACATGCCTTCCGATACTTTAGTACCATAAACACCGAGCACTTAGTAGGTCTGAACACAATGAAATTGTCTAGATTTCTGCTCCTATCTAAGTTGCGTATACCAAAAATCAATTTTAAACTACCGAGAAGCCTTTTACTAGAAGATGAGGAAAATTATGCACAAACATCTCCTACAATTTCTCCTATTTTGAAAAAAATTCCCAAATAAGAAGGATGGCTTTTAATGTAGACGTTTCCGGCACAGCATGATTCAGACTCACTCGTAATTGAGACTTAGCCGGACAACAAGGTTGTTGACAACTAGGTTTTAGAAGCGTCACCATTTATCGTCTACATTTTCTGAATAACAGTTGTCACAAATAGAAAACTGAACTTTGTGAGTTCCTCAACCACAAAGGTAGACGACTAAAGGGAACAAGTGACCTGGTGATGATTCTCAATGAGGATGAAACGCCTACACAACGCTCGTTGAGTTTTTAGCATAAACGAGCTTTAATTCTAGGACTAGATCTTCGCAAAAGGGTATTATGTTTACAGGATGTCCAATGAAGCTTTTCTTCAATCGTCAGTCTCAGCCAAACAGCAAAATCGGGGATGCACTGATTGAATGTGTTTCAACTCCAATTTGATCATACTACTCACAAGTAGGCGAACGCAATTCACCAGCTGTTCCAAAAATGGTGAGACCCTAGGGGATGTGTCAGTCATTCGACGCTTACGAGTTGTTGTTCAACATTTCCGACACGTGTTCGGCAGTCGTACTGATAACGTGGTACGCCTGTTGCCGATTGGCATTTAAACTTTAGTCGGTTCAACCATTTCGTAAAATTCGACGGCAGAAAATACTGTTTTACCGTTAGTGCGAGTTCTGCGACCAGTAGTAGGCAACTAATCCAGTTAGTCATACCAATTTAGACGATGAAACGATCGTAGCTCCCGTTATTCTCCCTAAAGCATGACGGTATACTTTTTCGTAAAAAGTGCGAAATAACGCATAACAATTTCACTATCGAGTGGATTAAATAGTAAACATTTTAGTGGGTGTGCTCAGCACTTGATTTTCTTGTCCTAGCTTTTCAGCAAAAAGTGAATGTCATTAGATTGAAGCTCTAAACAAAGGCCTGAGAATTAATCAATATTTTTCGGCTGTCTTATCAATTACTCTCATCATGAGCATTGACTTTTGAATGTTTGGATACCACTGACACTAGTGGACATTAGTAACTGAGTCAAATGTCGAAGTACATAAAAAAACTGGCACATTTTTGCCAAGTTCCAGCTGTGAAATAGCTTATACAAAGTTGGTAGTTCCCAGCTTATAAGACCGGACGATCGTACGAAAACGTCCATTAAGATATGTAGGTTATCCATCGTGCAGTCTCGTCAGCAGTCCATCTCTTGACGGAGTTATTTAGATCGATCCCATTTCTCTAAACTTAGTAGTTTTCTGAATACGGAAGGCCAAAATCTAATCGTTGGTGAACCTTGTCCTATCGTTTGGTTCGTAGTGCTGTTCGAGGGCCAATAAACTCCATTCAAACGTGTACCCAATTGTGGAGCTTTGAGCGTCCTCTCTAAGCCAAAAGTATAATAGTCGGCATGTCTCTCCGCTACTTATCATAAGAACACAGCTGTTTTCTTGTTTGATTCTTTGTCCACTCAAAATTTCAAACGAAAATATTTAATCCCAGGACATTATCTGTTCGACAACCATTTATTTTATTGAGCCCATATGCTAGGGGGAAAGTACGTGATTCCAAAAATACATTCATCTATTTTTACTTTGAATAATTGATCTTTTGTCGTCTTGACAGTTGCTCTATATGCGTCTTAGGGCCCTAATAAATAAATCCAAAGCGAAGACCTCCCCCATTTCACTAATATATAGCTCAATAGAACACGGTCCACATGCAGAGGCTTGCTTAATAAATCCAACTTACATTCGAAATGCTTCCCCAAAACCCCGTTTTTGGTTAAATTCTACTACGCTAAAAAGCTACAATGCATGATTTGCCCCTTTCACCTTTACCGGAATTCGCTAACACTGAGCGGTTTAAGAATTTCTTCGCTTTTAACGAAAAATTTTAGCATCCATCTACCACCTTGGATTAATATGATGCCAACTCCTAGTAGGTGCAAAACGTTTGAAACGGTTGACTCTCCTCATTTTAGACCAGATGGGTTTCATGTACCGAAGGAAATCTCCTCATGGGTAATTCCATGAAAGTCTGTGATTTTTCTCTCACGTTCGGTCCGCGGTAAAATCGGGATTATTGTTAACAAAGCAGGGCCTTAGAACATCTGATTGCAGAACGAACATTTGCCAGGCGGTTCGTTAAAACAATAAACGAACACGCGTTGCAGACGAAGGAAAGACACAAGATGTAGATGTTGTATTGTGCGGTTGCCGAGCTATTGGGTTACACCTGCACTGAGCCAGACAGACTACGCAATAGTGAGAAGACAGAGAACTGGGTGCACGGCTGTATTGCCAGGACGAAACACAGAGCCCCCGCGTAAATATATAGGATGACTAAACGGCCAACTATGGTCGCTCCATACGGCCAATGGTGGTGTTCCGGTCGTGAACAATCTCAGGCCCGTGTTTTGCTAGGCCATGTTTGGTGGGAGCCGCCGACTGACCTATTTCTGGAAGTGCCGGAACAATGATGATCTTGGGGATGCGTCACTCTGTGCACATGTGCTTTATCTTGTGTCTGGGCGCGCCGTGACTTTTCCCCCTTTTGGAGGTAGAACGTACGTTGATCCCTACCCTCGTATTTTCAACTGTGCTCGTTGAAAAGCATCCACAAATCTCTCGGCTCGGCCATTTGAATGAGGGTGGTACGACAGGGACTTAGTGCACGTGTTGCGACCTTCTGAGTCCTTCATCCAAAACGAGTCAGGCAGCTTTTTTAATATGTTCGGTTTCGTCGCCTGTGTCTTGTAACAGATAGCATGCAGTGGCCTGTCCGAAAGGTTTAGCTTGTCAATCCAATCCAGGACCACCAAACCCACGACCTCGCTTTACCAATAAAGGTACGAAATAATCAACCCCAGTCACTGCGAACGGTGCTTCATGAGTTAACGTTCTATCATCAGTAATTGGAGCCATAGTTTGTACTTCAGGTTGAGAATGCTAGCGTTTGCAGTGAAAGCGAGAATGTTGGACACTCCGAACGACTGCTGGACCTTTGATAACCCAATATATTACTCGTAGCGCATTAAGGACATGCAAAGCTCCTAGCATTGCCGTTCACTATATGGGTATGCCGAACGAGTTGCCTTTTTACGAAATGATGACTTGGAAGAATTACTGTATATCTCATATCGGAAGTTATTGGAGCCCACCTAAGGCGTCCTCCAACACGTAAAATACCCTGGTGGGTAAATGGGGAGAGCCGTCGTAGTTAACCCGGTAATCGCGGGGCCTCCAATCGTTCGAAGATTCTGTGGGTTTCAGTATTTCCTTTTTTGTGTGAAACAAGCTGTTTGAACCGACCTAAGGATAAGAAATTCCACCTCCACGAAATATTTTCTGGTCAAACTACAATATTCCTCGTCTCCGGGTAGCACAGCTCTTCTGCGTCTCATCCATAGGCAGAAAAGGCGCAGCCATGCCACTAGCCTCTTCAGCAGACTTCAACTGGACACGTGTTCGAAACGATCAATCCAGTATAAATATGTCGTATGTACTACCTCAGTTTCCTTTGACTTTACATGCGCAGCAGGAATAGGATAGATAACCGGTTGAGGGGGCAACTTGTTGCAATCCTTTCTAAAATATTCAGGGCCAGATAACCACAAGGACAATTTGTATGTGCCTGATAGTAGACCACGGGAAGCTATATCTGCAGGATTATATTTGCTTCCGACATACATCCAATCTCCAGCTTCCGAATAATCAAGAATGGACGCTAGCCGCTTAGCCACGAGGGTCTCATATCTTGTAGTTCAGCTACGTATCATTTGTGACACAATCATAGAATCTGTCCACAAAAACGAGGAATCTATATCAATGGACAGTTCTTCTCTCACACAAGCAGCTGGCTTGGCAGATAATACAGCAGCAGTGAGCTCCAATCGCGGTATGCTTGTGAACTTGATGGGGGCAACTCTGGACTTTCCTATCAATGGTGTGGAGTGAAGTATGCTGGATGGATCGATCAGTCGGATGTAGATTGCATCACCATAGTCGGTCTCTGAAGCATCAGAAAATGCGTGCAGCTCGGTCTTACAATCTGAAGCAAATGATTTGTTTCGGATACACCGTGGCATGCGAATGCTTTCTACATTTTGTAAATTTAGCAACCAGTTATGCCATTTTCACGTTCCATTCTCAGGCATAACATCGGCCCAGGCAGCCTTCCTTCGATAGAGATCCTGAATCAGACACTTTGCTGGCAGTAACACTGATGCAACCATCCCAAGGAGATCAAACAATGAAGCTACGGAAGACATTAAAGCACGACTAGTAGGGATAACGTTCCAGCGTTCAACCTTGAAACAGAAACAATCAGCCGTATTTCCCCACAACAAGCCTACCGTTCTCCTTATGTAGTCTGGTTGACAATCTGTAATAAGCAGTGTACTGTTGGATATTGTTTCGGGTAGGCCACAAAATCTTCTTCCACATTACTGAGGAAACCTGTAAAATTAGATCCACCAGATGCTGGGGCCTCTTTGAATTGCTTAGCCGTAGTCCGTTTACCGATCCTTTCGTGAGTAAACTGATCAGGCAATCATCGACGTAGATGGATTGAATGGCTAATCTTACCGTTTCCACTCCATAGTGGGTCACGACAGTTTTGATAGTCTGTCTGAGAGCTAGACTAGTCCAACTGAGAGATGAAAGTGCTCCAAACGGATGAACAGTCATGCGGTAAGAAATCGAATGGTTGGAAAGCTCACCGTTGGTCCACTAGAGAAAACGTAGTGCATACCGATCGGATTGTGGGACTTTAACTTGATGGAACATCGCCTGGATATCTGCGACCAACACGTAATGGTGTTCCCGAAAGCTTAAAAGGACGCCACATGAACTATTCACCAGATCTGGACCAGTAAGCAGCTGCAAATTCAGTGAGGTAGTTGAATTTTTTGCTGCACAGTCAAACGCAACCCGAGGTTTGCATTCGTATCCTGCTTTGAAGACGCCATGGTGTCGTAGGTAACACACACTTGGGCCAGCTTTATTTTGCGCACCGCCGGAGACGATTTCTGCATAGCCTTTCCTTAATTACTCTTAGACCTTTTCACAATAGAGTTTCCTAAAGATAGGGTCACATTCAAGACGATCGTTTGGAACAAATTGTCTTCTGAGTGCTAAGCTCTTGTTGGCTGCTAGGCATGGGGCTCCATGTTTCCAAGGTAAGGGTATTTGCTAGTATCCGTCCCCCATTTCCAAAGCCATAAGCATTCGATCATAGATCACTCGATCATCCAGCGACATTGCTCGCTTGGTACAAGGAACTTCGAGGAATTGGAAGTTGAACATACGTTCGAGCTGTAAATTTAAGTCTTCCGTTTGACTGATGTGAAGAAGTATTGCCTTGCTTTGATTGTTATTGGGATTTGAGTATAAAGGCCCCAAAACTGCCCATCCCAATGATCTTGTTACCGCATACGGGTTTGGGGGTCCCGAACCTCTGCTCTAGAACCCAATGTGCTTTTAGACGTCACAACCGATAAGAAGAACTATGTCTACCGGTTTTAATTCTGAAAGCGGTATTTCTTTTAAATGCTTCCACTTCTGGGACTGTTCGGGACGTGGTGCGAGTGATCGTAAACCGGGCATGGAGTTGACAACCCATACGCGATGAACTGGCATTACTTCCTCAGAATCGAGCGATTCTAAGGAGAACCAAACTGATGTAGATCTTGTGGCTCACCTTCCAGTGATTGTTTTAATAATCAATGACGCAGGTGTACCTTACAATCCTAGTTTCGGCGGAAGTGAACTATGGATCAGGGTGGTGATGCCACCGTTGTCCAAAAAGGCGTTGACACCGACGTCTCCCTCGGGTCCTCGAATCCAAACTGGCGCTACTGCAAGCGATATATTTGATTTTGGGACGTCTGCTATGCTATGGTGTACATCTTGTGATGCAATCTCAGATGATGCTGGTTCGTTTCCTGTCTTGTAAGAACTCGGTCTTTGCGAAAGTGAATGCTATTTTCCCACACATAACTGGATTACACTGGTATGTCTGGGTCGACACACATTTGCTTGATGGTACGGTTTGCAACAACAATAACATACTCGGAGTCGGTCTACGCAGGCAATTCTGCTTACTACTGACATTTGAATAAACTCTATGTACTGATCCAGGTAGTGAATTGATCCACACTGTGTGCACATTTAATTGGTAACTTAACCTGATCTGATCTGTCGTTGCCTATCTGCGTCGTAAAGATGGCTGCTTTATATGGTGGAGATTTGTGTGTTGATTGGAGCCTCACAGTTTTGGCTGGGGACGGATAAACCTCCGTCCCACGGCGTACACCTGTTGAGCTGCTGGTGCATCGGCCTCGTCGCTTATGAAATTTGCCAGTTCGTTTAATGTTGGATCACGCTTGAACTTGGACGACTTAGCTGCCAGGGTAAAACATTCATTCCGCATGGTACTTGGTAATCTAGCTATGACGACCCCAATGGTCCGACAAGAATTAAGATCATTTAGATGTGCAGTTGTTTCACCGTAGCCGAACAAATCATCTTGTCGTCATCCAAAGTGACCAAAGCTTTATGATAGACCGCCATCAGTGTCGGCTATTCTGTCAGTTGCTCTATCGAGGGGGTTGCAATGATATGGGGATCATCAAACCTGCGTTCATGTATACGTAGTGCTTCTGCGTAGCCTTCCTTGGGTTTCAAAACGCCACACCGTCTAATGGCCTAAGCTGCCTCACCTTCACAATGATGTACAAGGTATGAGAATCAATCTGCCGGATCACGAGTATGTCGCGCAAAAGTGGACATCGAACTGCTCATAAAACTGTGGTAGTCGGCAAGGTTTCCGTCAAATTTCGGCAGCTGTCGCGCAGAAAGTCCCATACACGTTTGCACCAACTGAGCGGTTTCAAAACCCGATCGTCTTGCGTCGTGTTAGCATTAAACAAGTGAATATTTAGAGGCTTGATAACAGTATCTTGCTCAACAGGTATTGGCAATTCCTTCGGATCTAGTATGGAATTTACATATCTTCTTACGGCATCATATTGCTCGTTTGTTGCAGGACAGGGAAAAGCTTCTTAAACCCCAGAATTCATCGATCAAGCAATTTTATCTAATTACTCCACCTCCTGTTGAACACTGTCTTGATATTCCTCAATTATTTTAGGAGCATCTGTCTCCAGCTTTAACTTTTGAGTCTTTTTATGGGCCAGATCCAGTTCTCTCATCAATTCGTGCGTGAACAATTCGCTAATGGTGGATTCACGAGACGGAGAATGCCGTCGAGACACAGACATAACGCGTTTTAATGTAGCCGGATATTGAACCTCGGACGGCATTTCTAGCCAACTTTGTGCGATCCCGTGCTAAGGCCGTGATTTCAATGCAAGGACTAGGTTACTTAGAATAAACGCACGATCTAGATGTCCTATCTGTAGTATGTGTGGTCTAATAGTTTGTGTAGTCTGTGTAGTCTAATTCACCAACGGACTTTGAGTAATAAGTGCTGCGCAACCGAATTCTACGAACTTCACCTGCGTTTGTTCAGTAGTCGCATTTGGGCAGTGTACAATATATTGAATTGAACTTGGGCAGACAGTATAGATAGGTAGAGGGTGGTTCTATAGGAAATTAACAGTAAATCGTGAGGAGAATTGAAGAAAGGTTTACGACTAGATTGAATCTTGGGCAGATGGGAACACAGGATGACACATCAAGGGCAGTGTGCTATCGGACAAATTAAGCGGGAAAATTGTTGTTCAGTTCAGAGTTGGACAAAATTTCAACAACAAGCCCAGAAATAAATGTAAACAAATCGTCTATAGAAAACGGTTGAGGTAGATTCAACTTTGCGTAAAATATAAGGGTTCAGTCTTGAAACTTCAATGGTCCCGGAAGGGTGATGAACTAGCCTGAGGATTAGGGAAACAAATAATTACGTCACGTAATTAACATATGTTTTGTGCACTTATAATAAGCCGATCACCTATGAGGCGTGGGCTAAGCATTTAAGGCTTAGCTGCCGGACGCTCATATTTCAAGAGGTCTCCACGAACGTTCGACTCATGATCACTTTTTTGGTTCCTTCAGCTTGTGACTAGATTGAATTCAGGGAGGTTGAACTGTATGTCATTTTGCTTGAAACCCTCGATATATTTTCTGTCTACTGTCGTGTTGTCGGCAGCCACGAATTTAAAACCCGACATGAGGACTGAATTGTGTACGGAACACACGGTTTATGGAGAAGTTGAGCTTATCGCCCAGGCTGTTAACTTATTTGGCCTAAGAATGGTCCAATTTTTATTTTTTTTGGGAATGATCCGCTTGTGATGACGCATTACTGACTACTAACCTGTAGTACGTTCGGCCTCATGGCGAGTGGAATAATTATGGACTCCTATTCAAATGCGCTGACCAAGCAGCCAAAATTAAACAAGCCGGGGAGCCCTCGCAAGCTCATTTCATTCTCAGTAACGTACAAATTCAATCAAATAGTTACTGTTCTCTAACAGTTTATTATTGATTGCAAACTATCGCGCATAACTCGCACAAATATATTATTGTCCGCCAAGATTGACAATATCCGTTATTGATTTACATTTTTCAACATCCACAGCAAATTCTATGCTTCAGGTATTCCTCACTTCATTCTTTTCCACAGTCTTCGACACAGCTTTCAGTGTCCTTCAGTAAAGTGAATCTTTCTGGCAATCTTAAACCCCGATCATGGATGAAATGTATCCCTTGTACTCACCTGGCCTCATGTGAAACGTTCGAATATAAAACACAACCAGCGTCGATCTTAATTACACCACCACGTAATTGTGCCAAATAATAAGATGAGATTCCCCCTCCAGGCTTGTGAGATTTCTTGGCGGGTTTCTGCGATCCAAACAAACAACTTGCAACATATTTTACAGTGCACTCATAGCCAATGCTCCGGGTTTTCTGGTCATTCTTAGCCGTTGTCCAGAAGCAAATTTGCAAATCATATCATTAGCACAGGCCCCAACATAAAACGGTGGTCTCCCAGGTGGTCTTTTATCAGTTAAAGGCTTGTTTACGATGGAACTACGCCATTTACTGTGAGTGGCGTTTGCGGCGGTCATCTCCATTTTGTTTGCGGTGCTTAATTGTACACAAATCTCCAAAGTGTGTGGTGAAGGAATTTTCCGTCGCCAAGAGACCAAACCTTACCGGAGTGTGCCTGTTTGCGCACATTAGCCGTCAGTTCACCTAAATGGGTCTCCCATATCGGTTTGGTCAATGAAGTCTGACGAACACAGGAACTTGGTCCTCAAAACTGGGATTGGATCAATTGGCGACTTGTTCCCTAGAAAATGTAATGCACATGCATTTTCAGCTAAACATCGCTGTCTTCGCGTTAGGCTTTTCACCCTAAGGCTTTGTATGAGGATCCCAGTGGTTTTGCTGTCCATGTGTGGAAAACCTGTCATTATCCCAGCTCAGGCGCAACCACGAAACCTACGTCAAACAACAAAATCTACAAAAGTGAGGCATTGCTATCGAAAACTGACATCAAGTAGTCAATGAAGATGATGCAGCGACATTCCACTGACTTTTGGATCAAGTGTCCAAAATACCAATCGCAATTTTCCGCAACCGTCACCATGTAAGAGGGTTGATAATCTTTCCTGGCTGAGTAACATTGCTTGCTGTCGGAAACAGTCATCAGTGCAGACCAACCTGGGGTGTACTTCCAAACAACCCTTGTATATCATGGAAATAAGTTCATTTCCACTTTTCATATCACCACAGTGTAAATTTACATGTAAGCAACGTTACAGTGATAGATGATTCATATGTGAAACGTTTGACAATCTATTGAGCATCGTGGGGATAGAGGCCAAATTCTGATCAACACAATCCTGTTAAATAGGGGAGGGGGAAGTGCAAAGAGTGAAGTAACAGGAAGCACACCTGGTGGGACATTTCACGTGGTTTGCGAAGACTTTCGCAGATACGGCCTTCTGAACTGCAAACTTGACGTCTCTCTATTCTTAGGCGATGGAAGTCTGGTCAGGAAATTATGGTTTCAGGGTTCAGAACAAATTATACCCACTACATAGACATCCTGCTTGGTGAATAAAATGAGCTTTCCTGAAACGGAGCAGTATCTTTCGGTACTACAGTGATCGATACATTAATAAATACTTATTCACTGTACTGAAGGCAAAGCGTCACACTGCTGAGAGAGTTTGACAAGATGCCAATCATGTCCCACGATAAACTCTCCCAAATCGGTTGACGAATGCCTGGCCAATTTTTGGGGGCTTCTATACACCGCAAATTTAATCTATCTTCTTTTCTACGCATACCTATCAATTTAAGTCTGCTTTTGTGGACTGGAACAACTATGACTTCACTAAAACTCCTACTCGCAATTCTGAATCCACTGTGATTTGTACTGTGCCAGATTTGATGGTGTACTCAAGTAGCGAGTTATATTTGAGAGTTTCACTCGGAAACCAGCGGGTACACTTTGTTGTTACATAGATGAAAATCGGCATCAAAAGCTGAAACGTAAAATAGAGTAGATAGTTTTAGTCACCATGCAAGCTTGCAAATCAGGGATCCCCTACGTTCAAATCTCATCAAAACAGGAATCCATTTTTCAATCTACCAGTGTGCGGTAGGTTTATTTCTGTTTATTGTGAACATTTGATGATCAGCGTTGGAAGGAGAGTGTTTGCCCTAAGCCTTCTCTTTTCAGCACAACAATAGATATATTATTCGATCATCTACGGCATAGTGGAATCCTGCTGACGTGATATCCTTCTTTTCTAGATCATCCTCTAGCTTTATCGAATATAATGCAAGTCACAAGGCTTTATTGCTTGTCACCATCCTGCCGTTTACAGCAATAACCACGGGCTAATACGATCTAGCCCTCTCAAAATTCGGACGGCACACTTACAAATGCGGACGTTAACAAACAATATATGACAAGGTATATATCATTCGGCACCCGATCATTACCACAGATTTACGGGACAGGACTCGATAAATGTCAACTGACAGCTTGTATAGACAAAATAGTATTTTCGAGTAATATTACTAATAGCAGGAGACAACCAAAAGAGGAGGAAACGTGCACGAAAAACAGTTACGGATGAGTTAGGGCCCTTTAGTTGCAAGCCGAGCGTCACACTTTGCGATAGATGAATCAGCAGCGATTGCCCCATAGTTGAAGTTAGGTTCAACAAATATCCGATTAGTCGCTGATTGCTGCTCTTGCTTGTGTCCGTTGTCAAAAATATTCCAGCATTCTAAATACACAAATCACACAAGGCGTCATGTAAATACATTTGATGCACATTGAGCAAGGATTAGATGAATACAGATAACGTGTTATAACCGGTTCAACAAAACGTTGCAACATTTTTCTTTTCCAAAATACTGAGGTAGAGTAATAACGAGGTCAAATGTTGGCGTAATATTTTTGACAAGGTTATTAATTTTCATTATTATTATGTGATTATTACTATATAACAGATTACTCGTCAAAGCGTACAGCAGAAGACAATTGTCACAGACGCTATATAGGCAGTGCCTGAAACTATACGTTTAGAAATTCTCCATTACACACCTTTGGTGTTGTTGTATGGGCCAACGTATTGACCTGTTCTGATTGGTCGTCCGCACGCTATACTACTACGTTAACCAAAAAGATCATCATTCGTAGAGTTTTTTGTGTGTTGCGTGGGTAGCTTATTGATGCAACAAAATAACCTGCCTAATTACCGGACAATCACGGACGACGTGCTGGCGATGGTTACCCACGTGGGAAGCAGCATTTGAACTGCATGGCAATGAAAGACAATGAAAAGATTTGTTTGTAATTATAAGTCTAATCACTCACAAATTTTGATATCTATATCAATCACACTACGGACCGATTAAATTCTACACGTTTCATCCACTTTTGTTGCAATTTCAAGCTCGCTATTTTTAAATCAAGCTTTTTGCAGAGTGGATAAATTCTGACGAGATTTAGAGAAGAATAACTAACGAACTTATGAACCAAAACTTCAACCACACTGGAGGCTGGCATAAAATGTGTTATAAAAAGTGAGTAATCTTTGAACAGTTTCAAAGCAATGCTCACCAGTTAACCTTAACTGACTATTTTGCATTTTCGACTTCCTTATCCCGATGTCCCTAACCGGAATTCATTCTGCGTCTGGGACGAGTTCGTTTGTAGGCCATCATAAATTTTCCTGGAGGAAACGAAAGGGTACCTAAGAGACACCACGAGGGTATCCCATAATCAAACCTGGCATAATGAGGCGCCAATGCAATCCAGCGCGGGGGGATGCGCAATTTGTTATAAGATGTTCTCAATTATGCAGCCTATTGTGGCGAACTTATACGTAAAAATTGAACGCCACACCATCGGGAATCAACAAAAATCATAAATATGCTGGCGCATCTTCCAAAAATTTCAGAAAGTAGCTTCTGGGTTTGAACCACTTGCTGATGAATAGGCGGACCGGCGTTGTCTCGGTGTGAGGACAGAATGCTAAACTAATTTTAATTATATATGCCCTGCATTTCAGTAAGAAATACGACAAGAGTATCATTATTTCGCGTCGGGGAATTAAATTAGGTGATTACTTAAATAATTTACAATCACAAAACAGTTGTGCATACTGCCGCACTACCCCTCTATTTGAACTGCCTCCATTGATTTCTGTACCATCGTTGGGTGAACACGACTGTGTTCAAGTATACCAAACATCACTTAAACTTAGATGAATTTCCCGTTCCACCTTGCTGACGTGTATGGTTATCAAGCTTATTTTGCCTTAAAGTGTTCGTATCAGTTCTTAGATTTCTTTCCTGTGTACTGGAATGTCACCTGAATGTCACCGCAATGTCACCTGAATTCAGTTGAATTTCTGCTTGCTGCCCAGTGAAATATATGTTTACGAAGCTTGCCCGGGCTCATGGAGGCTACAGTTGAGCTTGAAACAATAATGTCTGTTTTTTCTAATTGAAATCATCCGAAGTCGAAAGTTCATTTCCGTAAACTGAAAGAAAACAAGTAGATTTGTTTGGCAGCGCAATCACTACATTCAGGACTCTTTTTGGACAAAAATTGGAACGGTTATCAGCAGCAAAATATGTATGTATTAATAGATTCCTGCGGCGTGGACAATATTCGGGCAAACAAAAAGACATCTGGAAGGAAACGTCCACCTCGAATTCTGGTTATATTTGAAACGATTGTTCAGGACGCTTAAGCAGGCCCATTCCTTAGGCAATAGGTGCCATATTGTTATCAGCAGGTCGGACCTTGCAGTAGGTGGAAGACAAATCTTGCTCCCCTTTCGCCTTGCGGGTTCAACGTTCTTTTCAAAAGGGTAAGTGTCCAACACTACGCTAGATACTTAAATTACTAGAAAACTACCTGCATGAAACAGGAACCAAGCCAGCACGATAAATGTTTGAATCATGCGAACATTTGAATGACACGACTGAGCTGAGTGTGTCAAAAAGTCGTATTCCGCTTTACACAAGCGTCACACTGTTTGTACCGCAGTCGGTTAGAATCCGGAAAACAAAATTTTAGATTGGTTGCGGACAAATAGTCGTATTAATGAAAAATATACTGCCTTTTGGAAATCAAACAAAGCATAGACGTTCATATTTCTCGTTATTGCAGAAGTATCATTTTTATATACCCTATACTCTGATGAATCTGTTGGCTGATCCACATTGCCTGGTAGAGTGGCTTTGATCGTGGTAAGATTCGGTATTATCCGCATAAGGAAACCTGCATCGGTAACAGGCTTATATTTTCAAACACATCCAGCATGCTAAAGTATTAGTGTGATTGGCTTTATTGCTCTTCCGTGATGCACATGTCTGAAATTTTTATGGAGCGCAACAGGATGGGCTCATGCTACTGGAACGAAGTACATAATGGTGCTGGAATTTGCGAAAATTTAGTCTGAACGAAAATGCTTGACACGTGCTAAGCTAGTGAACAGGATAAAGCCGGCCTTCACTGGAGTTGAAAATTCCCATTTACCAACAAATTTTTCATATATATATATATATTTATATATT
>NW_008752119.1:101168-102263 GCF_000715545.1 Opisthorchis viverrini
TATATATTTAATATTAAGTATTGGAATTATCTTGTCAAACGCTTCAAACTTTGTGACGCGTTTCAAAAGATTTAGTACCATTTTCCGCAATCAAAATCCGTTTCAGAAGCATCTATGTGGATAACAGTGCATTAACTGGTTTCACAGATTCACGGTTTAATTCGTGGGATCGAGAACTTCGCCCAAACTTCCCTGATAGCGCTTGTTATTTTTATTCAGCCAATTCCGTTCACTTGAAATGCATGCACATGCGTGAAAGGCTCCAGCAATGCTGTTCCCGCTGTGCTCACGAAACTGTGCTTCTTCCAGCACCGGTACAAACCAAGTGAACGCCTAAAGTTTTTAGTTATGTACTAGATGCAGCGTGCACAACCATCTGGGTAGCATAATCCCACGTATCGACTAATCGATATGTGAAAATTCGTTAGCTAATGAGGGTTTGGTTATCCGAGCTTTAAAAGCTGTTCGCTTCCCCGCCGCGTGTTAAGCGGGTAAAGAGCATTGGAAAATTTTGATGTTATTATCCATGGCATGATTGAGTAATAGGTTTCCTTTACGACAACGAAATTGCAGGGACAATAGGGTCACGCTCAGCGCGCTGCAGTCGTTTAGTTATCCACTGGTTAAATACGGTCAAAATGGATTACGTGTATTTTGCACCCGTAACATGTCATGTTGATAATACAGACCAGAATCTTAAAATCATACGTAGAACGGTGGATAAACTTTGAGCCGACGTTTCATGGTGCAGTGAAAACGAGGCAGAAAAATAACTGGTTTTTACTATCTATCCTGGTGAATGATTGCAGTCCATTTTGATCATGCAGGTTGGTAGTTTTCGTGAGTCTTTACTTAATGACATAAGTCGCACTTTCCATCATTTCGGAAAAAGGGCATCCACTACAACCATCTCAATACGAAAAATTTAAGTCGTTAGCGAAATTTGGAAATGACCTTGCAACAAATCCGGAAAGGTCATTCACTATTGATCAGCAACAACCCATGAAGAAAAACAGAAACAGAGACGTGAGGAAGTCTGGAAACATTATATATATATATATATAAAAGAAAATAGGAGGTCGAACGGAGTGCTTC
>NW_008752119.1:102868-106535 GCF_000715545.1 Opisthorchis viverrini
ATTATATATATATATATATATATATAAAGGAAAATAGGAGGTCGAACGGAGTGCTTCTCCTGTTTCAAAATTAAGAAGAATGCTAATTGCTGTTCCCGCGATGTCAGTTTTAGGCAAAGGTAGGCGAAGTGTATGCGCTCGTTCGGTTCCTTTGGCGTTTTTTGTGGTTGATATTCCGCCATTGATTATAGCAGATGCCAAATTTATTTTGCTATTTGCGCTGCGCTCGGGCCTATTTTAAATTTACAAATTACATGGCCGTACACTAAAGGCCCATAGCGATACAACGCAAGCATAGTACCCTGTATGCGTCAGTCGAGTTCTACAGTGAATGATCCTGTGAAAATATCTGTGAACGATGTAAGTGAGCAACGCCCTGATGGTGAACTAAGTAGGAAATTGAATAAATAAATAAATAGCGCACATTAACTTGTAGCGCGTTGTCCTCAAGCACAAGTTCGCAAATTCGGAAATTCGCTTGATACTTATCTAAGTTGCCTGGGCGTCACATCCGACATAGCATTACGTAGCAAACTAGCTTCTACGGCTTAAAAGCATCGCGCCGCATCATCAGATATCTGCGGTGGTCATTTGACACTGGCATAAATTTCCAGTCAGTTTCGCCAACCATTCGACTGAACGACCAGTTCTACGGAAATATCATAAAATGTGCCATATTGCGTGGGTCGAAAAACAGTTAAACACTCTGCAATAACCTGGCTGAGCCTAGGAACAGATAATTAGAAATATAAAAAATAAACGAAATCTTACGGCATATTACTGAGGAGACAATTCTCGTTTGGATAGTCAAAACCGGTTCCTTCGAAGTAAATCACTCTGATCGATTGTGGTTGGTCGCCCATTTGAATTTGATGAATCGTCGTGCAAAGGTATATCTAGTTTGAGGCCAAAGTTTGCTTCTGAAGAAGTATTTATCCTTCTGCACACGCCTGCATTAATGTATCAAGGCAACGGATGTGGATGGGTGCATTTAAGTAATGATAACGTCACTTGTCTGATGGACCAATCCACAAAAGTCAACCGAAACGTTCTTGGACTAAAACCGATTATTTGCACAATATACTTCAATCATTATCGTTTTTTCAGATGTGCTTGTCGTACAACATTAATAGTGTAGGTAGATGCTCGAGAAACTGCTTCTTGTCACCAGCATATAGCTTGTTTAAGCCGTTAGACTATGAATAAAATGTTGCCATTTTTCCACCAAAAAGGGCCCTATGAGAGTTCACCAAAAATATTCAGCTTCAGTGCACGAACATTATCTCTACCGGATTACTAAGAGAAAGAATTCCTGCTCACATTTTGAGATAAGCTTTTTTTCTACCATATGCTTCTCCATGGTCAAACGATATGTTACCATTCATTGGAGCATATTTATTTCATTATTTGCAGCTCATTGCCAAAGCCGTAATTTTCATTCGTGTTTATCGCAAAACAAATTGTGATGGGAGAGAAATCGGAGCCTCACGAGCATTGGTAATGCTTAACAACATGGGCAAACTCTGAGTGACAAAATGATCCTTACGGATCAGGAGATTTGCGTTCAGTGTGGAAGTTTGGCGAGTTGGTTGCACAGAATGAACATCAGGTGGCCATGGACGAAACCCTGGCACTCATAAACAAACGGGCAAATGAACGCCATAGGAGAGCGGTCCGTAAATGACTGGCGGTGGAGCTGCCTGGGAAGAAAACCCGCCTGTGGTTTTGATTGGACATCGTTATTCCATGCAGCATACCACGTGGATGTCCCCGGACTTGGTGAAGTACGGTCAAACTGACGTGTTTTATTTGACATGGTTGTGGCAGTCAGAGTTGTCGTCGACTGCACGCTTGTTGCCACTTTTCAAATTGAGTCCTAATTGGATTATTTGTTCCCCAACAGTGTTGAAGCGCATAGATTTTCGACTAGTGATCAGGAACGATAATCAAACCTTGGCACCAACTGCCGAGTTTTCGCGGCTCCTTTCCTCTTCTAAAACTTCTGGGAAAACGGCGCTGCCGGAGAGACACTGAATTCATAAAATATTGTGGTAGATATTATAGATTAATTCGAACAATCTGTTCGACCACGTCGAGTTGCGAGCAAAACCCCAAAAGACAAATCATTCAAATGGAGGTTCATTTTGAAGTGGGTACTACAAGTACAATAATAAAATGATAAAATTTGACAAACTGCCAATCATTTGACTATGCCGGCTTCTGTACATTGGTCGAGGAACTACTAATTCCTAAATCATCTCGAACTCCACACCGACTCAAAGCTACGTGTTTACAATCTAGCGAAACCACGCATGAACTCATACAATACGGTTTACGCTCAGGTCAAAAACAACAGGGGCGGAAACTAAAATAAAAATAGAAGAAAGGAGTCAATAGATATAGCGAAAATAAACTGCAATCGGTGGCACGCAAACGCATTTTAAATATAGAATGTGTGCACGGTTCGCTATTACTGATGTAGCACGCGAGTAGTGTGTTTTTGTGTTGAGATTGCCAGTGGCAGATCTTCTTGAATGCCACTTTATAACCATTGAAGTAAAAGTTGACACAAACAAACTTGGGTGTTTGCTGGACACCGGATGATGACCACACATTTCGGAATCTACAATCAGAACTGGCAATCAGAACTTGGCGTAATTCATATCCGGTTCTCCTATCGTCGTCCACAACACAGAGGTTTCGAAATTTATGTATATATATATATATAATTATATATATATATCTAGTTGAGTGATTCGGCACTAAAAGTCTGGAAAAAAATTTCGGTTTATCAGGCAACCCGAATCTAAGCTAATCAGCTATCTCAGTTTATCGTCTAACTGGTAGAAACAACGTAAATTTACATATGAAGCTCATGTGAGCCAGGAAAAAACCCACCACCCATGTGGTGGCATTGGCCTGCCTCAAACAAACCGACATCCACGGCTAAATCAAAAATGCATTGGATAATTGTTTTTGAATAGCAGTTTATCAAATGTTTAGTGGAAAAGTATATAGGCTCATCTTGGTCTACCGTTGATAATTAATTAAGTTGGATCATTTGCATGGGGAAACAATCAATATCACATCCCCGAAATTTACGACCGAAAACCCTGCAAAATTTACACATTGAGTTGCTCAGTATCTTGTCACCAAATCCTAAATTACCCACCCATGAAAAATGGCTTAGCATTCGGCAGAACACCGTTGCACACGCACTGTAAAAGCAAATGTGTCACACAAGTAAACGCATGCTGCATTGAGCATAACGCGCAGCAGGGTGTCTTCTCATGCGCAATCACGACCAGAGTTGCCGAAACTCCATTCACTGTGAAATGAAACCACATCTATTCTTAGATTTTAAAAGCACGTGCTTTAGATTGACATCCGAGCGTATTCACAGCCTATTTCCTGTCATTCTTCACACAGTAGGATGCGTAATCATTCCTACACGAGCGCATTTTCTTTCACAGACTGTTTGTTTCCTAGCTGCCGCAATCATAGTGCCACGTACTGGTGGTGATCGTATTGCTCGTCTGCAATCGAATTTGGTCACATTCTCAAACGCATTATAGAGACCCCAAAATATGTGGAGTCAATTTAGAGTTGACTGGGAATGAGTCTTGACAGAGAGGCTGTTGGCGAATTTCGGCTTTGATAACCTGTC